>NW_010361286.1:11096-12389 GCF_000414095.1 Morus notabilis | reverse complement strand
TGCAAGAAACTAAATGCAGAAACGTAAAGAACACCAGAAAATGGTATCGTAGTTCGGTGCGCACACCTACTCTGCGGGGCCATGCCCAGACAGTGATCAATCCACTAAGTTCAAAAGATTACAAGGACCGAAAACAGTCTTACACACTCAACGACTCCCTCCTTGAAGATGTTGTCGTTGCCTAGAACCTCCTTAGAAGACTTGATCAGCGAGCACCACTCGTCTTGATGGGTTCCTCCCGAAACCAACAAAATCTTCTTCCGAAGAACCAATTCAAAATATGTTCTCACAATCCGTCACAACTCATCAAGTGATTCTTGGCCTTACAATCTCATTCTCACGTACACAGTTCTGCAATCCTCAGCACACTCTTACTCAAAACATTCATTCAGTGTGTACAACCTAAACCGTGCTTCACCCAATCAAAAGACCATCACCAACATTCAAATCTGTCAACCATTAATTCACTAAGTCAACTATACACTTTCTGCAACCAAATCAATACGATTGCTGTGCCACCAAAACTTTCCTTAAGAAACTCCCTCCTTCTTACGCCAGCGAAGGTTACCACCAAATTACAACCAATCTGCCTAAAATAGTTTTTCAAATAGTTTACCAAAAATAAGCCAATAACAAAATACACTAACAATCTCCCCCTTTGGCTATTTTTGGCTAAACTAACAAAACAGCCTGATTACTCAAAAAAATCTGACTAAGGCAAGAGGATTAATTAAATGTTCTCCCCATTTTTGACAAAAAGATAGCCAAAGACAACAAGAAATAAAGGACAGGAAAGACAACAAACTACTGTGATGTACCAGCATGCCCATCAGCACCCGAGGAAGACTGAAGATCTCCAAGCATAGCAGTGATCTCCTTCTTCATGTGTCCGACCCTCTTCATTTCCTGAAGAAGATGAGACTCATATGCTGACAAATTGAGCAACTCCTTGGACAAAAATTGAACGGTTTTTGCATTTAAAACCGCTGCTGTGGACTGAGAAGATCTTGTTGCAACACCACCAGAGACACTCGGAGCAACACTAGGTTCAGCATTATCATCTTCATCAGAACTCTGCTCCCCCTGAACATCATCGACATGTTTTCCCGAATGCAGTTTCTTCGAGATTCGAAGTAACCCCGACGCCTTCTCAAACAACTCATCCGACTTCTTCACATCATGTTGCTTCGTCAGAATCCCATAAATGAGGGAAGGGAAAGGAAGAACCGGATGAGTGATTGTGGCTTCAGCATTGCTGATGATCTGATCAAACACTAACTGCCCAAAATCAAA
>NW_010361286.1:4296-11048 GCF_000414095.1 Morus notabilis | reverse complement strand
GCAGCCAGCAAAGCCGAGCCTGAGCCTGTAAAGACGAAGGCAAAATCTGCCGCCAAAGAAAGACAAAATGAAAAAGAATGCCTTAGAGAAGCTGAACAAAGCCAGGACCAAAATGCGAAGATCAACCAAGACCCCGAAACGAATGCGCCGGAACTTATTGCACATGCTCAAGAGATCATGCCTCCGGAAGTTGCAGTTGGTGTTTGAAGACATATTCTTCTGATCAAGCCTTGTGTTCATAGCATCTTTTTTTTTTTCCTCTTCAACAAGTTTTTAAGCTCGAAGTTTACTGTGAATACAACGCCTTCTCAAACAACTCATCCGACTTCTTGACATCATGTTGCTTCGTTAGAATCCCATAAATGAGGGAAGGGAAAGGAAGAACCAGATGAGTGATTGTGGCTTCAGCATTGCTGATGATCTGATCAAACACTAACTGCCCAAAATCAAAGGTAGTAGCAGTACCAATCAGGAAGAGTAGCTTTGCCAAAGGCTTCTTTACTCCTGTTGCATGCATACTTGGCATCCAATTTTTCAGAGCAATCTTATGAAGGGCAGAGTATTTCAAGCTTCACTCTGCTACAGGAAAAGACTTTACAGGAGGCCATTTACGTCACACATTGGCAGTTATTTCAGCGATAATGACATTAAAATCAACTTCTCTGTTCAAAACCGGCCGATTACTTTCATAGAAGTCATTGATCACAACAGGAGAGAAATTAAACAAATGACCTCTGACGAACACTTTGTGATACATATCAGATGCAGGGTTATTCATCTCTTCTACCAAGTTAGCATAAAACTCATAAACCACGTTTTTCACAAAAGGCTGCACCCTAGTCACCGTTCCAAGTAGATGTTGTGCTTTAAGAAGATCAAAAATGCCTAACTCCCTAAAATCGGCTACATGTAATAGCCGTTTAGACAAAAATTTTCTCTGCACTACTGAGTCCCATACTTTCTTATTTAATTCTGAGTAAAAAGTAGAGGATGTACCAGGTGCGTTAGTCTTGTTCGTGTGCTCTGTGGAGGACCCGAACCTTTCTGAACAGAGGCGGAACACTTTACTGCAGACCGTGTGACTCTGCTCGGCAACGGTGTGTCTTTTTCTTTCCTCTTCTTTGTTGATTGCTGAGAAGACTTCTCCTTTTCCACTGGTTCCATGGCTTCCAGTAAAACTTCTTCCTCATCATCCGAAGAAAGAACACATGGGTGTAGGGATTCTTCACTAAAAGATCGAGACCGCTTCTTTGAAGATGACTCAGGATTCTGGTTGTCAACACTTGGTGTAAACTGTGGCCTCAAACCTTGTTGGAATGCATGAGAACGAGAGCTCCAACATGAAAAACCCGGTCTTGCTACAAATTTCAATAAATCCGGAAGATTATCTCTCTGTGGCATTTCATCAAACACCTGATCCGCAACAACCTTCGGAGGCTTAGAAGAGTTGGTTGGTGACCGATTCTCACCCAAATTCGGCACGTCAGGAGACGGAGATAAAGGGGCAATGGGAGCAATACTTTCTTGCTCTGAAGACCCGCGTGGAGTAGAGTAAATCTCATCTCCTTCGTCGCAAAATGGAGCCTTGGAGTAAGGAACAATGGCTGACGGAGGAAGGCAAGCAAGTGGGATAGGTTCGTTTTCAGCAAAGGCGTGAGCATCTTGTCGTGGGGCAGAAAACTTCACCTTCTTCGACGGCACGGAAGATTTCTTGGGGGAAAACTGATTGAACACTCGATTGCTTCGGGTCCTCACCATTTTGGAGAAATTTCTGAGAAATATGGAGAGCAAACTTTCTGGAGTAAAGCAAAGAATTAGGGCTGGAAATTTCAAATGAAGGGGCCGGTTATTATAACACACGGCTCCCACCCAATACGCAATGTCATTTTTAAAAAAAAAAAAAACTAAGAACAATTACGTTACACAAATGCCCAAAGCTGTCCGTAAGGCCTCAAACCGAACAGCATCAAGAGGCTTTGTAAAAATATCTGCTAGTTGCTTCTCTGTAGTTACATACTCCAACACGACAGTCTTGTTCTCCACTAATTCTCGGATAAAATGATGTCGAATATCAATGTGCTTCGTTCGAGAATGTTGAACAGGATTCTTTGAAATATTTATAGCACTGGTGTTATCACAAAAAACTGTCAGTACATCTTGTATAATACCATAGTCTTCCAACATCTGCTTCATCCACAACAATTGAGTGCAACAACTTCCTGTCGCTATATATTCAGCCTCTGCAGTTGATAAAGAGATCGAATTCTATTTCTTACTGAACCAGGAAACCAGATTATTACCTAAGTAGAAACAGCCTCCTGAGGTGCTCTTCCTGTCATCTGCATTGCCTGCCCAGTCCGCATCACTGAACCCTGCAAGACTAGAATTTGTATCACTTGAGAACCAAATCCCATGATCCACCGTTCCACTAACATATCGAACAATTCTCTTCACTGCAACCAAATGTGATTCTTTGGGGTTTGCCTGATATCTAGCACACACGCCAACACTAAAGCTTATATCAGGCCTACTTGCAGTTAAATACAAGAGGCTTCCAATCATGCTTCGATAAAGAGTTGGATCGACAGCGACTCCATTTTCATCTTTAATCAACTTCTCATTGGTGCCCATCAGTGTTCTCATGTGCCTAGCCTTTACTAGATCAAATTTATGAACTAAATTTCTTGCATACTTACTTTGTGAAATAAAGATTCCATTTTTCATTTGTTTCACCTGCAGACCAAGAAAGTAAGTCAGTTCTCCTACCATGCTCATCTCAAACTCATTCTTCATTTGTTCAACAAATTCCTCCACTTTTGCTTGTGATGTTGATCCAAACACAATGTCATCCACATAAATCTGAGCTATGATGATCCCATTTCCAAATTTCTTGATAAACAAGGTCTTGTCTACTCCCCCTCTCTTGTAGCCCTTCTTGTTCAAGAATTCAGTCAGTCGTTCATACTATGCTCTTGGTGCTTGTTTAAGCCCATATAGTGCCTTCTTCAGTTTGTACACATGGTCGGAGTGCTGTGGATCTTCAAAACCTTTGGGTTGTTCAACAAAGACCTCTTCATCCAGAAAACCATTCAAAAATGCACTCTTAACATCCATCTGGAACATTTTTATACCCATCAGACAGGCAAATGATAGCAAAAGATGAATTGATTCAAGTCTTGCTACCGGTGCAAATGTCTCATCGAAATCCACTCCTTCTACTTGAGTATACCCCTGAGCTACAAGTCTGGCTTTGTTTCTTGTAACATTTCCATGCTCATCTGTCTTGTTCTTGAAAATCCACTTAGTGCCAATAACATTAGAGTTACTTGGTCGTGGAACTAAGTCCCACGCATCATTCCTCTCAAGCTGTCCCAATTCTTCCTGCATGGCATTTATCCAGAGCTCATCTTCTAAAGCTTCTTTCATATTCTTCGGTTCCATTTTGGATGTATAGCACACATATCTCACAATGTCACGGTAGTTCAATCTAGGCTTGTCTCTAGTGCAAATCCCTTCATTAATGTTGCCAATAATCCCTTCAACTAGATGATTCCTTTTAATTCTGAAGGATGGTTCTCTGGTGGTAGGATCTGCAGCATCAAATACTTCTATCTCGGCTTCTGGTGAATCTGTCTCAACCGGTGTTACAACATCTTCTGTGACACTTTCTTCAACAAATTGTTTTTTACTGTCTTGATCTTTAGTCCTAATATCTTCAAAAATTTCATCATCAGAGGCCCTTCTAACTACCTCCTTAAGGTCATCCACCACTACATTCACAGATTCCATAATCTTCTGTGTTCTCTTGTTGTAGACTCGATAGGCTCGGCTACTAGTAGAGTAACCAAGAAACACTCCCTCATCACTTTTGGCATCAAGCTTGCCACGCTGATCCCGATCATTTAGTATATAGCACACACTCCCAAAAATGTGAAAATAGTTCAGGTTTGGTTTTCTACGCATCTAGATTTCATAGGGAGTAAGCTTTGTATGTGGTCTGAGATACACCCTGTTGATTGTATAGCAAGCAGTATTCATCGCTTCTGCCCATAGTATGAACTTCTAATTGACAAGATATCTTTGGATATCAATCATACCTTGAGTTTTGATATTTATGTGTATTCTTATTTCAATCTTAAGTCTTAAATAAACCAAAAAACAACTATACTATCATATGAACCAAATATTTCAAAATTGAAATATTAGCTTGGCGTAGAGAATGAAAAAGTCAGTATCCGAGCTCCTAATCTGAAGCGCGTTGAATAAAAATATTTGAAAATTGAATTTAAGATGTGAAATAACATCTTATAGAATTGTGTTACGGATTCTCAATGATAAAATTGTGATCAAACGATTGAAACGATTTGTTCATCAAGAGTAGAATGTTGTGATGTTGATGTGATAGTAATATAAGTATTTTTTACTTCTGGTATTTTGAATTACTTCCTCAACGAATTGGACTCTTAAAAATCTTAGAAGTAGAGAACTATTTAAACTTCTGCTATGTTGCTCTGCCATATGGGTTCTTTTTTTGTTTTTGTTTTTTTATGTGTAATTGTACGTGAACCATACTAGGAATTAAATGTCCAAATTTCTACAGTTAACAATAAGCTTAAAACAAGTAGGAAAAAAAGAAAACAAAAGACACAGAGAATTGTGAGAGCTACGTCTACTTGTCGCTGCAGAATATAACTATGATCGGACGAAGAAGTAAATGCTGATGCTAATGTCCATCTCAGTCTTTGTGTTTCTGTAGAAGACCGCTACCGTATAAGTCCCTTATACAGGAAAGAGAATTCGGGAAAACCCGCTATATTTATTGAAGGAACAGAAGAAACCTTTCGAAACATGTAGATGATTATTCATGCTGACGCTAATCTTCTAATTTTGTGACGATGAAGATCAGCATCATGTGAGAAATCATAAGCAGGTTCTTGCCATTGTGACTCAAATTGTTTTGCAACTTTAAGAGTCCACGCCTCCAATACTTGTTCAAATTCAACATGAAGATCACTAAGAGTTTCAGAAGAAGGTTCTTGTAGTTGTGCCTCCAATCCTTGTGCAAATTCGAGATCAGCGACACTAAGAGTTTCAGAAGAAGGTTCTTTTACTAGTTGTGCCTCCAATTCTTCTGCAAATTCAACATCAACATCGCTAAGAATAACAGAAGAAGGTTCTTGTTGTTGTGCCTCCATGTATTGTCGACCAAATTGTAGATCATCATGAGTTGGAATGTCACAAGCAGGTTGTTGCGGAACCGGAGGTTGATAATCACATACATAATTAGGCTCCTCTGAGGAAACAATCCCGGCCATTCGACAAAGTTCTTCCATTGTGAAGCACTCAATATTATTGAGAGAATATTCATGAGTAAGTGTTTGAGGCTGCACGCTTTGGACATAATCATCGACTTGAAAAGTTGGCTGTGCTTGTGGCGCAACGTTCGGTTCAGCAAGTACGACGTCATCGACTTGATAAGTAATTGGTGCTTGTGGCTGCATCATGTTACGGCGAGGCTGTTCCCTTCGAGCAGCATTTGTGTGCTTCTGTTCACTTCTTTTATTGTAGATCTTGCACAGTACAAATTCATCCACCTGTGGAAAAAATAAAGATCTAGTTAGTTGCCTTTGTAATTAAAACAATTTGCTAAATTTATCTGGCAAATTATAACAACACTGAATTCTTGTATTCAAATCATGTATGTTGATAAATACCTTTGCGGAACCGGATTGAGGGATATATTCGTACATAAGCCAAGTCGACATGTTGCCTTTAGCAAGAAAGTAGTTGAACAATGTCTTATATCCAATTGTTTTTCCATTTGAATCATTTACGGGCTTCTTTTGAGTACTCGCTCTCCAATATCCACCCTTAGCTACGGTACGGCTGGGGCGAGTTGCGGTTGCACTTATGGGCGTTCTTTTGGTGAGAAAATACATCTCAACTTCTCTCCGCGTGCCATATTTCTCTGTAGATATATAGCAAGTGAACTGTATTATTACTATACAGTATACAAGGGAAAAAAATTCTTAAAAAAAAAAAAAAAAACATCAACAACAACAGCAAATGGCTAACATGAAATGGCGGTGCAATTTCATCGGCCAACTCTATGTATTATATTGATCAAATCAGCAACATATATTATCAAATGCAACGAGTGCTGGACTATAATTACTAGACATATATATGTTTGAGTATATATATATGTATATTTATTTATGTTAATAAAGACGAAACTACGTGGAGTGACAAGAAGAGAAATTACCTTGAAGTTCGTCAGGAGTGTGCTTATATATATCTACTTCTTTGACATAGTCATTGGAGGGGAGTGGATGATTCAAGATTCGTGAGCAAGTAATAAGTAATGAGTTCTTCATCAGTTGGACAAAATCTATATCCTATTGGTATTTCATATTCATACTCTTCTCCGTTCTCCATTGACATGTTGACACAAACAATACTTAATGAGCTTCTCAAATCAGCGACTTATAATGTTTCTTTCTGATTCTTGGAAAGAAGGCTTTTTCTCTGATTTCTATGGTTTGGCTAGAGAGATAAGTGATTGGGAAGAATGGAATATCAGGCATTTATAATATAATGGAGGATTAAAGAGTTGAGTTGGACTCTGATAAGGATTTGAAAGAAAAAATCCTAAAACTGCTTGGATATATATATAATATATATAGATATCAGAAATAATCCTAAACCTACCATTAATTGAATTGAATTACTTTATATATATATATATATAT
>NW_010361286.1:0-2345 GCF_000414095.1 Morus notabilis | reverse complement strand
AATCATTATGTGGAACTTTGGAATTGTTTTAGAAAGAGAAAAATCAATTATTGTCTTGAGTATTCCATTCCATGAGAGGCTTTTTTATAGAAAGTTCATGAAAAGCTTCTTCTTCTTCTTCTTCTTCTTCTTCTTTAATATTAACTTTATGTGTCTTCAACTTGTGTACAACTAGAGCTTATAGAGTTCCCTTTTTGCCTCAAAAGCTCACAAGGTCATAACTACTTATTTCCTCATTTGCAATAAAATTTGCAAGCTCACAAGCTTCTTCTTCTCGAGGGAAATCAAATTTGCAATTGTATATTGGAGAAGAGTTTAGTTTTAATCGCCAACATTTGGAGTAGAAAAAACATCTTAGATATATACGTACTTTTGTAATGGACATTAGGGAAGTGTTGAACTAAGTAAACTTTGTTATTTTGTTTTGCCATTTTTTTTTTCTTTTGGATACTTCGAGTGGGGAACAAAAAAGGCTTGTTTGGATGCTCTTGGTTGTCCATGAAATATGTTGCGAATTAAATGAGCTACAATTATCAAAAAACATATCCTGAAAACAAGATGAAAAACAATAAACAGAGTACACGCACAAGATTTATAGTGGTTCACTCAATATAAGAGTTACGTCCACTTTTGTTGAATAATGATAGATAAAAAAATACATATGGTCCTGTCCACTAAAAAAAGGTAGATGTCGATCCGTCGTTTGGTAGTGTTTTTAAAATAGTTTTGTTTTGAGTGTAAAAGTGAAAATGAAATTATTTTTAGAATCATGCTAAGACCGATTTTAAAATTGCGTTTGGTTAGTTTTTTTAAAAGATTATTTTGATTATAATAAAAAAGTGAAATCATACTTAGTTATATTAATGATATTTTATTTTGAGTACATGTAATTAAAAAATCTTAAATTGATGTATTTAGTAACAAATAATTGATAATCACTCAGCAAATAAAAATCCTAAAATGGGAGAAAAACATTCAACACTTTGTGTTCAACATCAATAATCAAGTCCCTCTATCGCAATAGCTAATGTGACTATTTATAGTGCACTTACAAAACGATAGTAAAATATCCTCTAAGACAAACGACAAATTAGTAGTAAGATAAAGCTAAATTTGTAAGTTAAAATAAACGACAATAAAATATTTTATTATAAAAAATACTAACTGTTAAATCTCCCTACATATGTTATCAATGGTACTACCTATTCGAAATATGAGTAATTTCCTTCATACTTGCAAAGTATTTATGTAACACCCTAAGGAATTAAATGGGATTAATTAAGGTAATTGAGATTTATTATTGTGCCTAATCAGATTAATTGGTTAATTATTGATTAATAAATTTTCTGACGTGTAAATTTAAACAATTCCATAGTATTTAAATATTCTCAGTATTTATATTTTTACCCAGAAGTATGTGTGGGCACATTTTCTGGACTGTCATTTAAATATTGGACACGTGTTCTTTTCCATTCTCTTTTCTTTTTCCTTTTCCTTTTCCTTTTCCTTTTGTTTTCTTTCCTTTCCTTTTCCTTTCCGTGCACCTCACTCTCTCTCTTCACTCTCATTCTCACTCTCTCTTTCTCTCTCTCATTTTCTCTCGTAAATCAACCGGATTTTGAATCAAAGAAGAATTTCAAGAAGTTCAACGCCAAGAGAAGGCATTAAGGTAAGATTTTTGAAAAATCTCTCTTGAATATCAAGTTTTTCAAATTTAAAAACTTATTTTTTAGTTTGAAATAGATTTTGATAGATTTTGAGTAAAACTGTGACGACCCTAACTTTTGATCGTCATTCTATACTCATACTTAACATTACTTAACCTTTACCACTTACTTGTTATAACCTCTTGAAAATTCATGCCATTTTTTTTTCATTCTTACCATGTACGTTAAAATGCTATAGCATTTAGCTAGCATTCTATTACATTAGTCATCAAAATTCATAAACACTATTTTATTTTACACATAAAGTTTAACAGCGTTTCCAAAACACGTGATGCATCCACAACCCACTTGCCCACATTCCACTGCTGCATCCTCTCTGCATGCCCAGCAACAAGTTTTAGGGAGTCAGTGCCTTACCCGAGCTTCCTACAACACGAACATACTTAATGAGCTTTCGCTCAGCAAGTATCAATTGTTCATAAACAGATGCAATAATTATGCATACCCATATATGCATTCATGTCATATATCATAATACATTCCATGCTACTAAAATGTGTATGGCTTATGTTCTTCTTCTTTCATTACATTCTTTGTCCTGCTTTCTCATTTTAGTTGTTCACATCGTATCACATCTGAACGACTTTCATTTTCTGTTTCTCATTCTTTTCATTCTTC
>NW_010361285.1:0-966 GCF_000414095.1 Morus notabilis | reverse complement strand
CGTGGCGGTTGTAGAGCGCAAACAGAGATTAGATCTATCGGTCGAGGGGCGCCATTACACAATAAAAGTTTTGAGCGTTCCTTTGGCGACACCAAACGTTGTCGCCATTCTAGTGGCAGTGGTAGAGCGCGAAGAGAGCTTCGATCTAACGGCTGATGGGCCCCGTTACGACACCAAAAGTTTTCACCGTTCTCGTGCCATCTGTAGATCGCGATGAGAGCTTCGATCTAACGGCTGATGGGCCCCGTTACGACACCAAAAGTTTTCACCGTTCTCGTGCCATCTGTAGATCGCGATGAGAGCTTCGATCTAACGGCTGATGGGCCCCGTTACGACACCAAAAGTTTTCACCGTTCTCGTGCCATCTGTAGATCGCGATGAGAGCTTCGATCTAACGGCTGATGGGCCCCGTTACGACACCAAAAGTTTTCACCGTTCTCGTGCCATCTGTAGATCGCGATGAGAGCTTCGATCTAACGGCTGATGGGCCCCGTTACGACACCAAAAGTTTTCACCGTTCTCGTGCCATCTGTAGATCGCGATGAGAGCTTCGATCTAACGGCTGATGGGCCCCGTTACGACACCAAAAGATGTCGCCGTTCCCGTGGCGGTTGTAGAGCGCAAACAAAGATTAGATCTATCGGTCGAGGGGCGCCATTACACAATAAAAGGTTTGAGCGTTCCTTTGGCCATTGTAGATTGCGACGAGAGCTTCGATCTAACGACTAATGGGGCCCGTTACGGCACAAAAAATTATCACGCTTTCGTGGCAGTTGTAGAGGGCGAAGAGCGCTTTGATCTGACGGATTGTGGACCTCGTTACGACACCAAAAGTTTTCACCGTTCTCGTGCCATCTGTAGATCGCGAAGAGAGCTTCGATCTAACGCCCGATGGGCCCGTTAGGACCCCAAAAGTGTTCACCGAAAACGTGGCAGCTGTAGATCACGAAGAGAGGATCGATCTAA
>NW_010361284.1:111457-159030 GCF_000414095.1 Morus notabilis | reverse complement strand
TCTTATTCTCTCGAGCAGAGAAAAAAATAAAGACATTAATGGATTTTTTTTAAAGTGAAAATAATCTTTTAATAAAACTATCAAACGTATTTTTAAAAATAATTTTTATCTGAGATTAAAAATATTTTTATTTTTATTTTCATATAAAAAATAAAATTGTTTTAAAATAAATTTCAAAGGCGGCTAACGCTTTCTTCTCTCTCTTTCGGCCGAATAAAAGATAGGGCCTAATGTAGAAGCCCACGTATTAGTTTTGAGAATTTAGAAAGAAAGGTACTAATGCGTCACGGAAATTTTCACTTCTTCAGAAGCTTAAGATGAAAAAGGCCAACATTATGCTTGTTATTAGAACATGAAGCAGATTGTCATATATAAAATTCAAGATTGAGCTCCATTTTCACTTTGGATAAATAGAATTTAAGCTTATATGAAATTTCAACTTGTGGTGATAAGTTGCGGAGTTTAATTAATTGCCTTGACAATTTGCCTTATGCAGCGGATTCCTCGACTGAAAGAGGACGTAGTCTCACATTGATGTGAACATTTAAAAATTATGTGTGCGATCTTGCTTGAGTTCTTTATTGCGATTTTAGTCCTCTCGATAACTAGAATTAGGGCGTCTAATTGTTAGCACTTACACGCAAACAAAGCCAAATCAATATACTACATTTCGTGAAAGAAATAAGAATAAAAGAGAGGACTTTAAAAGTAGGAAGAACGGACTTCATGCTGATATCTGTATACATATGAATGCTATTGGTAATTCACTTCACTACAAAAGAGTTGCCTCCTTTTGAAGTAAAGCTACATAGCCTACACATTTCTCTAACCCCAAGTTATATAAAACCTTTGACAAGTTCATGTGTTAGAGATCTTAATCTGTTTAACATGTCAACTCACACTAATTACTCTATGATTGTCTCCATTTTCGTTCCAGATTGCAGTTCCTGCTCGGCAAACTGCGATCCCAAGCCCAAGTGGTTCATCAGCAGCCATGTGAATGTCAAAAGCTCTCCTCCTTTGCTTAGTTGCTGCGCGTGCACAAAAGGCCTACAATTAATGGCTGCGTATGACATGAGTTCCACCCAAACTCTGCTCATTATCTCCCACTGCTCTGCCTCCTTCTGGAGCTGCTGTGCGAGGATACACGCGTCGAAGAGAACGGACTTGCTTCTGTTTCCCTTCACAGCAGAGGATCTGACTTTTGGTTTAGCTAAAGAAATCCTCTTGCAGGCTTGCGAATGGCACGATAGCTTGTGCTTCTTGAAGAACCTCTTGGCCTCGGCACGAGTGTCTTGGAAGACTACTCTCCAGTTTCCTAAAACCGGGGCCAACATTGCTGGCTTGGAAACTAGAAGATCGAACATGTAATCTGAAAGAATCTTGCTAGTTCTTTTAAAATCAACAACCTCGTTCGAACCATCACTTGATACATCTGCGCTGCAAAGAAGGCATGATTTACGAAGAAGTTGCGTAAGTTTGAGGACTTGATGAACACTTGATCCACAACTACGTTGACAAAGGAGGTTATAAATTGTTTTATCTTTCCCCGAATCGGCACTTGAATTGGCATGCTCATGGTAGCAGAGTTCTGTGGCTAAGTGCCAGAGAAGAAGGCTTTCCGCATATTGGAACTCTCCGACACTCCACTTAAGCTTGATATAGCTAGAAGTGCTCTGCGAGAGAGCCGAATGTCCTCTCTGCGAGCACGCCTCCATTGCATCTCTTGGATTGCTTGCATTCTTGGATTTGTTCTTCAGCTCATTTACAACAAACACTTTCAGATATTGTGGCACCCTCTCCGACGGTGAGAAATTGCGCAACATCATTTTGATCGTTTCAGTAACACCATAAACGCGACGGTAGCTATTCAACTCTCCGCGGAATGGGAAGTTTATGGCAGGTGGTAGGCAATAGCTTATCATGTTCTGTTGTGACACAGAGCCAGACCACCTTGATCTTTTCAAAATCCAAGCGGGAACATGTTTAATGATAGGACTATCCTTGAAGAACAAGAGGATCCAGTCCGAAAAGACAAGCTTAGCAATAGAGATGACGTCAAGGACAATGGCTCCCAGGAACAAGGCGTAAGTAACCACGACCTCGAACTTACCAAACCCGCTCTTGTCAACAAAAATAAAGAACAAAGACGCACCAAGAGTGGAAAAAAAGCTAATACAGCGTAAGACATACCCAAGTATGGTGTGTATCACAACGGACTTCGTGTGGAGAACTTGGTACATGAAGCTCAGCTCGTACTCCGCTAATCTAAAAGCGCGAATCGGGTTTTCTTGGAGAAAATAACTCCGACTCGAGTCTCGGTCTTTGGAGCTTAGAAGGAGGCCTACAATTAGTCCCTTGAAGCTTTCAAAGAGGGAATACGCCACTTCTAATTGCTTCATCTCATCTAATTTTTGCTGAACCGATCCTTCTAGCGCAGAACTGGGTTCGCTTAAAATATTTCCAACGCCTCCTCCTCCTCCTCGCCCTCGTCCTCCTCCTGACACGGTCGAAAACTGTGCGGACATCATCACAGAGTACTCTGCCACAGCCTCTTCATAGTCGGGCCCAGGGTTGGGATCTGGCAAAGCAGTTTCTCCAAAGCTGTCCAAGCTCGCAAGACGGAGAGCCCAAGTTCTCTCTGCAAACTTAATGCTTCCTCCAATAAACACAAGGACAGAAGGAAACCACAGCTTGTTATGAGTAAGTGTCAGATACAAGCTATAAAGAGCAGAGAAAACTTGTAAAAAGAATCCGAACAAATGCCTGAGCCACAACTCATTGTCTTCAAGAGACAGAGAAGTGATGCCGTCGGGACCGCCGAGATGCATCAAGAGAAATGAGGCCCACAAGGCGAAAAGGTCGTCGTTGTTTTCGGGGTCATTCGGGTCGCCGAGGCTCTTGGTGATGAGTCCGATGGCGACAGCAGCGATCCAGTCCGCGAGCAAGTATGTGGCCCACACAGACTTGAAGAGCAGACCGCTTGTCGACCGCTGTCGAAAGGGTGCCAACAACAGAAGGAAAGCCTGAAGTGAGAGGCTGGTGATGATGCACACACGCAGATCCCAAGCATCCCATAGCTTCTTGACCTTTTTTGGGATGATGGGTAGTTTCATGTTCAGACCAAATCCCAGTTAATCATATAGACAGACACGAAAGAGAATGAGGGTGAGGAGGAAAGAGGAAACGAGAGAGAGAGAGAGAGAGAGAGAGAGAGAGAGAGAGAGGGAGGGTGAGTGAGAGAGAGAGGGAGGGAGAGAGAGAGAGAGAGAGTTTCAAGGTGAATTCATAAGATAAGATAACAAAACTTGCATATATAAGAAGACAAAATTAATAAGTAAAGAAGAATTACTATATTTTAGTAGTGCATTTCATTCATTCTTGACTGGTGCTTGACTTGTATTGCAACATTAGCTTCAATTGATAAATACATGTCTTTCTGCGAAGGCCCTACAAGCGAACAAGTTGAAGCCAAAAGGAAGAAGGAAAAAAAAAAAAAGTAATAGCTGTGGAAAATAAAAATATAAGAAATATTAAAGCTTTTCTCTGCACTTTTCTTTTTCTCGGTTCTTGCAAGGTTCAATCCGTCTTTTTCTACGAGAATTGAGTAATAATTTATACTACCAGTGAAGGAGTAATTCCAAGTAAAACTTGCAGCTTTCCTATTAGATGAAAACGACTTACCGTTTTGCAAGAGTAAGAGTTAGTGAACAGCCAATCCCAGATGCACACGTGTATGGCTTTGATGAGTCGGTGCAGGCCACTTGTACTTCTAATATATATATTCTTCGAGACTATTCGGTTCACTTCTGAGAGAAAGTTGAAAGCAATTTGTAGAGAGAGAAAGAGAGGATTTGGGTGTTTTGGGTATTGAGAGAAAATTAGAGATTTTCTAGGGTTTTTTAGTTTCTTCTTTGGAACGTTCTTGGGATCCTTGTTCTTGTAATTGGTTCTTTCGGACAGATTGTTAGTCTCTCTAAGATTGTGAGTTGTGAGGGTGTAATATTTGATCTAATAGTGGAAGAGCTTCTTGTGAGAGAGCTCAACGGGGACGTAAGATAAATCATTTTGCCTGAATCTCGATAAAACTCGTGTGTTGATTGTTCATCTTTCCTTCCGATTTTAGAGTCTTGTATTGGCTTCAATCCAACAACCAGTAGTGTTGGCATAGTAGCGAAAGACAACTATAAGGACTTTCTCATATTTAGCTTTCAGGAATTGATTCTCATTATCTGGAGTTAGATTGAACTTAACCTCTTTCAGCCTAGCAAGCATGGACTAGTTCCTTTATTTTTAGTTTGTAGTTCCAATAGATTATCAAGTGATTATTGGACTGGAGCCTCAGAGGCACCACCGATCTTCATCTTTTATTTAAAAAATAAAAAGTATCAAGTGATATAATGAAGGTAAATATAGTCAAATTTATAAAATATTAGAAGAATAGTAAAATTTAATATCATCAAAATAATGATTATATCATTATATAATACAAAATGCGACACAAAATATGTATATTTTTCTTACCGTTCTTTAAAATTTTATTCTTTATTCAAATTCGACCGTTGTAAAAACCTTTTGGTTCTTCCACTAAAATATTTTTTCTCACATGTGCCATGACTTACTCTTTTTTTTTTTTTTTCTTTTTTCTATTCCACTCAAATACTCGTTTCTATGTACCTAAGTAATTTTTCTCTCTAATACGCATGCACTAATATCTCTTGTTTTTAGTAGTATTTGTGAAATTTGTTCTACTTAAAAACATTTATTTCAATGTACATTCGTTTAATATCTAAGTTATTTCATCTCTTTGTCTTAAAAAAAAAAAAAAAAAAAAAAAAAAAAAAAAAAAAAAAACATGCCACCATTTGTTTCTTTTTCTTCACTACCATTTTATTTCTTTTGTTTTGAATATCCTGTCACTTTATTTATCTACAGTTATTTTCATTTATATTTATCACAAGCTTTACTTTCTCCAAAAGATTTGAGTTTCATTGCTTCAATAACTTACATTTGACGGATTGATCCATATATAAATTTTATTTATTTACTTTTCTTATGATTAATTTTATGCAAACTTGTCTGATGAATATTCAATGTTTTATTTTTTAAATTTTACTTTCTTATTAATTAATTAGATAGCTTTACTAAACTCTTAAAACTAATAAATCAACAAGAACAACTGAATTTTTCTCTTTAAAAAAAATTATCATCTATGCATATAACAACTATTCAACAAACTGAATCCGCACGTATTGTGCACGTGCTCAAACTAGTTTCACCGAAAGAAGGCAAAGCAAATTACAAGGTTCAAAATACAGCTAGAAGTCGGGGTAAATGCAAATACAAATGACAAAGATAATCTAACATGTGCCTAGATCACGAAACAAAACAATTACTGAAATCTCAAAAATATTGTCCTAGATTCACATCTGCATGAAACTCCACAAGATCTAATCCTCTTGTAAAGAAACGAAGAGGATGCCTGGTTAAAAATCTTGCTAGGAAAAACCCAGTGAGAAAAAAACTAGACAAGGAAAAAAGAGTGCATGATCTTCGAGAGAATCCGACTGCGAGCAATTCGTGATGACCAAACAAACACATACTTCCAAAGGACCCTGCTTGTTCTTTGAAACAGAGAGGACCACCTAACGAGCAGAACGTACACGAAAATTGCAGCAACTCACATCCTGGTTTGAGATCAAACAAAGGGTTATCAACATAAATGCAACTTATAAATAACCAAGGCTCCAAATGTAACCTTGTGAAAAATCAATCACATTATTATAATTATTATTGATTTTTCATGATTCATGTAGAGTCCAAAAGTAGTAATGTAGTGAAAGTCTTGAAGAAGAAACAAGAATTACAAGTCACAAAGCCAAAAGGCTCATAAAAAAAATGTTGAAGAGACTCATGCTTAGGACAAAACTCTTTTTTCCCATTCTATTTTCTCTTTCTGAAGAAAAGAAATGCTAACTTAATTATAACTGATATTAAAGGGGTGATCGAGATTGTTGGATGGAGCTGCAAAATATATAAAAATAAAAATAAAATAAAAGAATCACTTTTAACAAAAGATTGACAGTTATTTTTGTTTTTCCTGAACAAAAGTTAACAATTGAGCCAGGATAATAACAATCATAGAGACATATCGCTAGGAAAATGATGGAATTGCTGTAAAATGAAAACAAAGCATGAGTTATGCGAAAGAGAATGGTTACCTTCAGGACCTTCATTAAATCTTTTATTCAGGGCCCGAGTAAATTAAATTTAAGACTGCAAAGCACACAAATTGTTCAAACGTTGGCAAAGGGGATGACAGAGTTAATTAGCACTTCATAAATAAAAGAAAAAGAAAAGAAGAGCAGCAATACCTAAAGAAGCTGCGGATTCTGAATTATTGCCTGTATAAGCGATCCTCAAGCATGCGTTCGATGTGAGAAATCCGAGGGCATTCCTCAATCTCCACCTTCTGTAAGGAGGTGATGAGGCTAATTCTATCACGAGGTATCGTCAAATTGGGGCACAGCCTCAGTGAAAGTATCCTGAGTGATCTGATTTTGCTGAGCCAACTTATCTCCTCCAAACTATCACAACGCCAAACATGGAGTTCTTGCAGGTTGGTTACTTGCTCAAGCCCTTCAAGGAGAGTCTTTATATCTTGAAGATGATCGAGTGTTACAGAACGGAGGCTTGAAAGGGACTGCCACATTTTCGGACCGCCATTGGGCATGTTGATGAGGCATAGAGTCCTCAATTTGGAGAGAGGGACTGAGGGAGGGACGGTTGTTGAGGAAGTAGATGATGATGCTTCAGATGTTGTGCTTGGAATTCGACGTGCTGCAATAGTCTCTTGGAAAGGCTCCCCTCTGGTATTTTTCAGCACTAATAGTTCTTCTAAACATGGGAACAGTGGCATGGAAATTAGACTGGGACAATCCTTGATGATCAGCTTAGACAGACGTGAAAATGTCGTTTTTTCATCACCAGCTGCACGTTTCCACCACCGCGCTAATTTTGGCAAATTCGTAAGTTGCAGCTCTTTGAGGGATTGAAAGAATGCTCCTGATTCATTCTTGTCAGAAATGTACTCTAGCTCCGGCAACTCATCCACCAACAGCACTTCAAGACGAGGTAAGCGATGTAGTGGCGGTAGGCATTGACATTTTCTGCATCTGGATAAAGAAAATTTCACAAGATTTTCATGTTGAGGAAGCCAACTGGAAAACCTAACCCCTCCATAAGCAGATAAAGACAATTCTCTGAGATTTGGATGCGGCTGAAGATCTTCCAGTAACTTTTCATAATCAGATTCTACATTAACAGCATCAATATCCCAAATTAAGATCAAGGATAGAAGATACTGCTTTTCTTTCAACCTTGCTCTTGTTGTCTCATCACCTCCCAAGCAGCTCAAGTTTTTAATTTTGAGCTTGCCTCTCAATTCATTGAGTTCCGCAAGTTCATCAAGCTTAGCACTCTGATTGGAGGCAGAGCAAATGCCCTTGCTCAATACGAATTCCGATAATGTCTGGAGATTAGAAAGTTGACTGAGTCGTTGTGGCATATGGGTCAAGCAATAACAGGACTCGTTTTCGAGATTTCTCAAATTGACTAACTTTCTAATGGCTCCTGGCAACTTCTGAAGATTACTGCAATGATTGAGTTTCAAAGTTTGCAAATGGTGCAGCTTACCGATAGAATTTGGCAATGCCTTGATATTCAAATTCTGAGAAAGATCGAGATACCTCAGATGCTTCAAATCACCAATAGAATCCGACACGACCTTGATCCCTGAATTATGCAAATCCAACATGCGTAAGTACTTAAATTTTGTAACTTCTTCACAAACCGACTCACTTGATCTCCCTTCAACTTCCTGTCGTAATTGCGTAGGCAAAATCAAGCTTTGGATCCTTTTTGATTGAGCCAACAAACGAATATGCCAGGATGAATCTAAATGAAAATCAAATGATACATGACGAGATTTTGCACCATTAATTCCCCCCTTTATACCAATAGTTGCACATACATTCTGAGCTACTGACCTGGCAAGATCACACATGGAATTTTGCATTTTGCATTTTGTTATACGGCCCTGCTCATCTCGCATAGTTTCTTGAAAGAATGATCTTCGAAGTAAATCAACAAAATACCCATAACCCACGTCCTCGAGATTTAAATCTGGATTCGGCTTTATTATAAAACCCAGTGACATCCACAAGTTTACGAGTGTTTGCACGTCGATTTCATAATCTTTAGGAAATAGACCACAATAAAAAAAACACGCCTTCAGAAAGTATGGGAGGTCATCATAACTCAACATAAGAGATGCTAGCATATCTGCTCCAGTATTTAATATCTTTGGGAGTTCCTTCTCGTAGAATGACTGCCACTCTGTTTCCGAATTTTTAAAATACAATCTCCCTCCTATTGTCTTTATGGCAAGAGGCATTCCACCACAGTTTGCTACAATATCCTTTCCAATCTTTATAATGTTGGAGTTAGTTGGTTGCTGTCCTTTCTCAAAGGCTGTTTTCACGAATAAAGACCAAGAACTGGCCTCGTCTAGAGATTTCAACCGATGCGTATGCTTTTCGCTTGCCAGATTTACTACAACATTTTCATTACGTGTAGTTACAATTACTCTGCTTCCATTTGCACCGGAAGATAAAAAGGATAATAAACGCGACCACTTTTCATGATCCTCATTCCACGCATCATCAAGTATGAGGAGATACCTCTTTCCAAGTATTTCTTGATGAATATCACGTGCTAATTCTTCCAATTCCGGGTAACCTGGGTCTTTACTTGTCACTGATACAATAATATTCATCATAATCTTTTTCAAGTCAAAGTCCTCAGTGACACACACCCAGATGCTTAAATCAAAATGGTCTTGGACCCGGGAGTCATTGAAAATGAGCTGTGCGAGGGCTGTTTTCCCTAATCCTGCAGCGCCAACTATGGCAATGACCATTAGTTCATTCTCTTCAGAACTGTGTGCCAACAACTGTTCCATGATTGCTTCCTTGTCAGCGTCCCTCCCAATAATCTCTTCCTGAGGTACAAAAGAGTGAGTCTCCCTCATTCCACTCGCTACTTTAGTCTGTTTATTGTCACTTTCTTCGTCGTACTTTCTCCTTACTCGAGCAATTTCCTCCTTAGCATCAAAACTCTGCCACTCATCAACACCTTTTAAACGCAGTGATGACCCAACACACCATATGACAAGAGGAACTCCCTCGCATTTTGCTGCAATTTGTCTCCCTATTTCCTCGAATGCTTGGACCTCCTCCTCTCCATCATTTGTATGAAAAGCTGCTCTTTTTAGTAGAAGCCGAGAGTCTGCATTGTTCAAACGACCCAAGTGATAGGATTGAGCAACTGTGCGCGCGATGTTAGCAACCTTTTCACTGCGGGTAGTCACTAACACCGTGCTACCCTCTGCACCACCCACTAACAGGTTTCTTAAGCTCAGCCAACTTTCCCGACTTATATCCCTCACATCATCTAGCACAACGAAGAATCTCTTTCCATTTATTGTTTTCCGGAGTTCCTTTTGCAATTGATCCATCTGAAGATAATCAAGGCGCTCACGTTCTACAGAACCCATAAGACCCAAGACGATAAATCTAACATCAAATCGATCTTCAACGCAAACCCACATCCTCAGATCAAAACATTCTCTGACCACCGGTTCCTGGTAAACAAGCCTAGCAAGGGTTGTTTTTCCTATTCCTTTAAAGCCAACGACAGGAACGACCCTAGGATTCTGTTCAGTTGATTCAATATCTGCAGCTTCGAGAACAAGTTTCATGATTTGCCCTTTGTCCAAATCCCTCCCAATGATGTTTTCATCCTTTACATGTGGATATGACGGTAGCTGCTTTCCGGCCTCTGCAAACAGGTATGCGGCCCTTATCACATCCGCATGAACTCGAATATTTGTGAGCGCCACACTTCGTTGAAGAGCTTTCCTGAGTTTCTTCGTTGCGTAACCCATGTTGTGCCGAAAAACAATTGGGTTTGAGGAGGCAAGTGAGAAGAAACTGCCTACCTTTGTGGCTATGTTAATATTTTTGTTTGGAGACGCGACTCTTCTTCTTCGACGTCCAGAAGAAACCACTGCTAAGCAATCGTCCAGAAAGTCATAAGCTTCATAAACTGCATCTTCAACCCGCTCCAGATTCATATACGGCTGCTGCTGTACTCTCTGTAAAACAAATATTAGATCTGAGATGATGCTTTCTAGTTTCAGACAGTCATCTAAAGCTCTCTCCTTCATGGCTTCAGATCCCACCAACTCAGACATCTGCTTCAAAACGATGATCATGCTCGGTATGTCCGCCGCCATTGAAAGTAACTAAAGCGTAAGAAAAACTGAAATCAACTACTGCTCAACCTCAAGCTCAAGCTCCAGCAAAAAGAAACTCACAATTAATTTATTCGAGCGTACGGGTTTTGGTCTGTGCTTCACCGTGAGTTGGAATGGACTCCAGCAAGTAGAGTCCAGCACTAATCCTTGTTCAAGAGTTGGGAAAAAAATGGCACTGAATCCAACTTTGAGCAATCCTCGATCACTAATCTAGCAAGACAAGGAAATGAAGGCAAATTTTCAGAATTGACTTGAATGTTAGGTTAGGCATTATCGTGAGCCATTACAAAAGCAAAGGAAAGTCTTTTTGAGAAAATTACGAATTCTCATTGAACGAAGAAATGACCAAGAGAACAGTACATACACCAACCTCCAGCTCGGCAAAGGAAAGAAAAGATAAAAAACAAAATCTTATAGCTATTTACAAGACTACTCTTTATATACAAAATCTCTATTTCTGTAATACCAGAGTTCTTGCAGAGATGGAAAGAATGTAGTCAATGATGAAACGGGTTCGTTCTCGACGTATCTCAGATCGGTGATCTCGTCCAATATCAACACCTTAAGCTTAAGGCACTGACTGTATTCAGAGTGCAACAATCAAAGGATGTGATTCGCAACAACGGAGAGATTCAGTTCCGCCATAATTGAAACTGTGAAAGAAAGCAAGCAGAGAGAAGAGGTAGTGTTAAGAAGACATTGATCCAACACATTTAAAATTTTAATTTCTTCTTTATATATGTATTTTTTTCAATAATCTCTTCTTTATATATGTATTCACCGAGCTCTCTCTTAAACTAAAGTTTTTAATAGTCGGTATATCTAAGCATCATACTCTAAACAGGAGTCAACTTAAATATGAAAAAGAGTCCACCAAATGCTATACCATCCGCATCTACACCAACACCAACTACGAAAATACCAACTCTCTATGAGAGGCAACGTGCGAACTGTAATTGAGTATGATCATTTGATCTATATAAACTATCGATTATGATATCACTTATTAAGAAGATTCTATATGTAAAACTGACCTAACACATTTTAAGAACTTAACTTAACCTAAAAAATTAATTTATTAAATTTAAAATTTTTGTATGTATATAAATCACTTTATATCTTTATTCACTTTCGTGTGAAACAATAAACACATATATTTTTCTAAACAGGTAGCAATGAAAGATAATATAGGTCCGTTTAGTTCGTTGATTCGAGTTTTTAATTTGAGTTGAGATGTAATTTTATGTGAGAGTTTTTTATTGTAGTAAAAAAGTTAGAAGTGATTGTTTGTAAGAGTTTTTTACAGTAATAAAACTCGAATTGTAAACTCGAATCAGCAAAATAAACGGAGCCAGAAAAGAAAAGCATTTGTTTTACGAATATAACGTCTTATTGTTCACATTATGTTGTGATTAGATCATTTTAATGCAAAGCTAACGTCAACTATTATAATATTTATTAAATTTAACATGAAAAAATATAGCATTATATTGGAAATCATATTTTCACTTAAATACTATAAATTTGATGTTGACATATCAATAGCCTTCTCGCCAGTTGTTTCTCTTTTTCTTTTTGAAATCTTTTCGAGCAAAAAGATTCTAACTTCTACTTCTTTTTTTTTTTTCTTTTTTTTTCCTTTTTGTCCCATCACCGTTCAATGAGACCCAAATGAGAAAGGTTCTCTTTATTTTGTTGATTTAAGTTTAAAATTTAAATTTTATTATAGTAAGAAGTTCTCATAAATAATTACATTTAATTTTTTTATTACAGTTAAAAATTCTCACATAAAATCACATCTCAACTCGAATCAGCGAACTAAACGAGCCCAAAATATCTTGTGTTTTGCTGGCCAGCTATATTTTCTAATTTTTTCTTTTTTCTTCTTGGCATTTTTTCAACAAAAAATATCATTCGTTTCACAGTTGGATGCTTTATGATATGTTAACTTGATGCTAGCTTTTAACTTTCATTTTTTTTTTTTCTATTACTCTTTTTTTTTTCCTTCATTCAATGGGACGATCGAGAATAGGATTTTCATTTATTTTTCCCTTTCATTACTAAAATATTGAGGTTGTTGTATGTCTTAACAACAGATTTTTTTTTAATCGGTCGATGAAAATGATCTTGTGATTGAAATGGAATCAAGGAAAATGGCTCCAATGAGCAATGCATAGGATCGTTTAGTTCGTTTATTTGAGTTTTTAATTTGAGTTGAGATGTAATTTTATTTGAAAATTTTATATTATAATACAAAATTTAAATGTAACTGTTTCTAAAAGCTTTTTACAATAAC
The DNA here is from genome assembly GCF_000414095.1 of Morus notabilis. NCBI lineage: Eukaryota > Viridiplantae > Streptophyta > Magnoliopsida > Rosales > Moraceae > Morus > Morus notabilis. The sequence continues at coordinate 146,356 of NW_010361284.1, read as the reverse complement.
AAAACTCAAATTTTAAACTCAAATCAGTGAAATAAACATATTCTAAGTCAGGATGATTTCAATTCTACCGATTCCCGGCTTTTCAACACGGACGCACCCAATAGGAATGAGAAACTAATTTTGTTTGGTTGGGGGATTCGTCTCTTGATTCGAATCATGATTCATGATTCGCTACAGTATTTTCTCTCATAAAAAACACACGTAAATTAAAAATAATTCTAATCCATGAACCAAACGTCTTATAAAACTTGCGAAAGATGTTCCCTGTTCTATTGCGAACCACAACCGCCTTGGTGTGAAGAACTTGGAACATGAAGCTAAGCTCGTATTCTATCAATCTAAAGGCAGCTTATAGCCCGTTTGTTTCATGTATTCATCCCTGATTTTGAATCGTGATTCATGATTCTTTATAGTATTTTTTTTCATAAAAAATACGCGTAAAATAAAAATAATTTTAAATCATAATTCTGAATACACGAACCAAACGAACACTAATGGTCAATTTTCAAGAACAATTTCCTGCTCGATTCTCGGTCTTTTGTGGTAAAAAAGAAGCCGACAATCAGTCCTTTAAATCTATTGAAGAGCTTGTAAGCAACATGCAGTAGCTTGACCACATTCGACGGAATTTCAAATGACACCACTAATAATACTTTTTGTCAGCAAAACGGAATTTCAAATGACACCACTAATAATACTTTTTTGCTGAGTTAAACAGAGAGAAGAAAAAATAATATGGATTGAATTATTTATGACCCCATTACTTTTAGAACTATTCCTAAAGTGAGTATGCAGTGGGAGGGTCCATTCACACCACTATCAGGTCTCCCATTCTTTAACATATATATATATATTTATATAGACAAATTTTTAATAATTATTTTTCATCAATTTTAAATATAAAAATTTAATGATATAATGTAATAAAAATATAATTTTTAATTAATTATTCAGTTTATTACTATCATCATTTTAATTATTTAATATATGTATATATGTATATGTGTATATCTTGTTGGCTGAATTATTGGCAAGTGAAATAAAAACGAAAAGGCTTTATGAGATAAAGTAGACAGGATCCCACCAAAAAGCTCGGCACTGCTGGCTGTCTCCAAATTAAGCTTCCGTTAATTTCACTCATTTGAGTTTAGAATTTAAATTTTATTATAGTAAAAAATTTTCAGAAATAATCACATTAAACTTTTTTATTACAATAAAAAATTTTCACATAAAATAATCTCAACTCAAATTACAAATTCAAATTAACAAAATGAACAGACCTTAAATTAGCAATATGTTGTCAGTGTTAAATGTCAATCAACGTTTTTTCCATTTTCGTCTTTTTGAGAAGGAATTTGTTTCTTTCTAATATACGTGTCTCCTGCCGGAAAGTTTTTAATTTGTTAATTTAATTTTTAATTTAAATTAAAATGTAATTTTATGTTAAAAAAAAAATTTATTATAATAAAAAAAATTAAATGTAAAAATTTTTAAAATTTGTTACTGTAATAAAATTTAAATTGATAAAATAAATATAGAACTTTTATGTTTTAAGCTTCACATTTGATATTTTTGGTTCAAATTCTTGTAATTGAACCCACTTTTTGTTGAATATGAATCGATCAAGTTCAACTATCTCCAACTCCTACTTTATTGACTATAGTAATAAGCAAAACATTGTTATCATTTTCTGATTCATGGAAAACAGGATCAATGGAGAATATTTATAAAATGATGTACCATAATATAATTTATTAGACATCATTTAGTACACTAAAATAAAATTATTGAGGAAATCTCAATATAAATAAAATTGCTCTCAATATAAAGTTTATTGTACAATCAGTAAAAATCTTACGCTGCCTGATACTTGAATGTAAAAAATTCGAACATCTATAAGTAAATGTTGTGTAAGCAAACACAATGTGCAAAGCAACATAATCTATGATAGCCTAGTTCTTTCCATCAAGAATTCAGCATATACCCAAGCATGATATTTATCAGATAACATTTTGGATCACAATACTTAAATGGTATTTATTGGATAGAAGGAACAAAAATGCTACTACTATAATACCAAAATCTAAAGACTAGAATATTTATGTCAATAGAAAAAGGATACTTACAAAGCTGTACAATTATTTCCCACAGCCTTTGTAAACATATCAACACCTGAAAAATAAAAAAAAAAAAAAAATAAAATAAAATAAAATAAAATAAAGACTTTAAGATTTATGTATTGTACTGTCGTTTTTGTTGACCTTTTTCAACCCGTCGTGGTTTTCTTCTTGATACCACTTTCTTAGTGGTTGTCGTTCCACGCTGCCATATTGTCGTTTGATGCCTTTTAATTTTTCACCTTTTTTTCATTTGCTGTCTTTTCAGAATTTTACTTCCTTATTGTTCCTTATCATTTTCTCAACTATTTGATGCCCTTTTGAATTTTTGTCGTCTTTCACTCTTCTAGTAGTTTTCTCAATTTTTTTTCTTTTCATGTTTTGTCGTTTGATTTTTTCCCCCAAAGTTTATGTTAAATTCCTTGTCGCCGTTCTTTTTTTTAGAAGATTGATGAACTCATGCGTTATTCTAAGATTTTTACCCTTCACTCTTTTATTGATATATTTTTTTTAACTAAAGGATATTAATTAAGTGTAAAAGTTAAAAATAAAAAACTTGGGGTATTTGTCTCCTACTTCTCCCTTTTTTTCTTTTTTTTTTTAAACGTTCACCTTTTGATCGATTTCTAGTTGTCGTCCTTTCAAATTGTTGACGATTTCCTAGTTGTTGTTTTTAAGTACTGTCGTTTCAAGGGTCCCTTTTATAGTTGTTTAACTTTTGGGTCTTTTTTCCCTCATTTTGATTAATTTGTTGTCGTTTCTTGTTGTGGTTTTCTATGTCTCTTATAGTTCTCATGGTTTGTCCTTTTAACCTTCTTGATGTTTCAGTTTCTTGTCGTTTTTCAATTTCCTCGGAACATCTGTGCTGCTTTTTCAGCTTCTTATCTTGTCGTTTATGGTATTTTTTGTTACGAATTGTTATCGCTTCTGAAGTCATGGTTTGTCCTTTTAACCTTCTTGATGTTTCAGTTTCTTGTCGTTTTTCAATTTCCTCGGAACATCTGTGCTGCTTTTTCAACTTCTTATCTTGTCGTTTATGGTATTTTTTGTTACGAATTGTTATCGCTTCTGAAGTTATTGTCGTTTTCACGGTTAAGTTACTCATTCTTTTTTTATTGGCTGTCGTTTTCACGGTTAAGTTACTCATTCTTTTCTTATTGGCTGTCGTTTTACTGTTGTCGTAGGTCCACCCTTCTTTCGTTTCTTTCTTTGTCGTTTGTTCTGTTGTTTAATTGGTTTCACTTCCTTAAACTGATATCAGGGGTTTTTGGTTCTACGATTAATTTTCCTTCCTATTTTTTATTCTTTTATTTATCTGCACTTCCCCTTTTTCCCTTAATTGATTAAATAAAAATAAATAAAGAATGGTCCTAATATATGAAATAAAACCCCTGCATCTTATGCAATATCAAATATTCTATAATTTTATAAGTAAATAAATTTGTTCAAAGTACGGAGTATATTGTACAATCAGTAAAAATCTTACACTGGCTATCCGAACGTAAAATTCGAGCATTTATAACTTATTGCTGTGCAAACAATCATACTCTAATGTGCAACATAATCTGTAATAGGCTCATTCATAACTATAAGAACAGCCAATAAATTCGTTTGAAGTATAGAGTAGGTATAACCTCTCAGCAAAAAAATCGGCGTCTGCATTTCTGAACCAATTAACGAGCTAGTGCTCCTTGTCATTGGGAGGTTGATGTCCTTCGCCGTCGTCCAAGATACCGACAAGGCACTTTTCCAGCAAGAATTCAGCATTTACCCAAGCATGGTATTTATCTGGTAAAATTTAGGATCACAACATTTCCTGGTAGTACTTTGATAAAAGGAACAAAAACGTGACAAATATAGTACCAGAATCCAAAGACTAGAATATTATGTCAATAGATAAGGATACTGAACAAAGCTGTACAGTCTTTTCCGACGGCCTTCATCAACATATCAACACCTGGAGAAGAGACATATGCTGATCATACTTTCTAATACTTTGTACATTGAACCATAAAGATTCGGATGTGGTAAAAATCTGAAATCTTTTTATCGGAATGAAATAGTATCCATACCTCCAGGGTGGAATCTCATGTATGGAGATAAATTGTATACCCGGCCTTTTAGAACGGTCCACATTGAACCTTCTTGTCGGTGTTGTTTGACTTCATTCATAGAAATCAGCCTTCTATTCGACTGTCCCTTTAAACCTGAACCACCATTAACAAAATCAAAGCTAATCTGAGTGAACATTGCAACAGACACAAAAGACATGAGAAGTCATTTTATAAACTTTGTATGTCATGTATCATAGGTCGTGCCCAATGAACTCAACTCTACTAAGCCTTCTAGCAAGAATGACCATCCTATCTCAACTTTGAAAAAAACACCAAGTCTCACATAAATGAGTTTTTAAGGGGTTGAGATTATAGAACAATTAGGTGGAAAAGTAATCTAGAAGTCGACTGATCTCATATACTACTAAAAGAATTTTCTTCAATTGACAATATCACTTTCTCTTGCATCGTTACCAACTGCCACAATATGTTGTGCTATTTGACTAAGAAATAGAAATACAAGAAAAAGGAAAAAGGAAGAAGTACTAAAATATCTGAAATCAGCAGGGGATAGTCAGTAGTCCACCACATAACAATGACCATAAAACATAGCGAGAGCGTACAGACATTACAAGAAATGCGACGCAATTTTCTCACAAAATTGTGTTGAGTAAGTACCTGCAAGATCAGGATGTGTTTGAGTGAGCCTAAGCCAGTCCATTTGGCTATAACCCTTCTCAAAAGGAACCTTGGCACGAGCCACAGGCTTCTTCAACTTCCCACTGTCTCCTGTCACTGGCTGTTTTGACGGTTTACTCGACTGTTTGGGAGATGAGGTATCAATAACATTAAAAGACGAGGAACCAACTGTGTCCTGCTTTTTGGATATGGTATTATTTGGCAAATTGCCTTTCCACAGAAAACTGCCATTCTGATTACTAGCACTGTCACTTGATACTTCACCTTTTATGCTAATACTGTCTATATCAGCTGCAAGTTTCGTCGTCTCAAAAACACCTTGGTCAACAGGTGAGTCAACCTAAGTATGAGCATAGATAATTCAAAGAAAATCAAGATGTATGAAAAGAACAAAGATCAAGCACATTAAAGAGAACAACACGCCAACAAGTTGAAACACCAGGAGCAATGAGCAGATACAAACTGTATAAACTTATTGACTCAAGTAGAAAAACAAAACTTGCCTTACAAAATGTGAAATCATTGTCACTATCCATGTTGAGTTGAATGGAGTGTAGAGATTACTTCAGGCAATATTTCCTGTCCAAATACTTAAGTATTAAAGGCCATTCCTCTTTGCAAATTACAATAATTTAAGACTAGAAAAGACCATGCTATGACCTTTCGTTACAGAGGCATCCATAAGACAAGTTCCGATATCAAAATAAGACAAAGTCTAGGAAAGTGCAAGGCTTGCAATGGGAATGAAGTCAATTTTGTGAACATTTGGTTCAGCGAACACAGTTTATTAATTTGTAGTATCACAAGTCACAACTTTGTTCCTGACCAAATATTCAAGGGCAGGCATCGATTATCTAATAGTATCAAAAAACTCATTAACACCCTTTCATCTCAAGAGGAGATGTTAACTTTGATATTCCATGGTGACGTTATATCCTACAATGTCTTGTTACAAGTTGCAAAATAAACTTTTATCTAAAGAATATACCACTCCTCTTATCTAACTAATAACACAGAACTGAATGTTACGCCAAAACTCATACCGTTGTATCGGTTTGACAATTCACAAGACACTCTCCTGATGCCAAATCAAAGACCAACACAATCGTTGAGGAAAACAATTGACTACTAAACCTAAGCTGCCTATACCTCCAAAAAAGACAAAGTTTGCTTCTGCATCCAAATTTTCAGTTTCCGGCCATTTCCAAGTGAACCACTAATAGTTGAGTATCAAGCAAATAACTCCGAAAACTTAAATCGAAACCGCAATCAGCAATCCATTCATGACATACATTCCCTCATTTTTTTATTATACTTCACTACTACAGTTTAACGTTCAAGCAACAATTTGTTTACCAAATCATCTCAAAATCATTTAAAAGCTCACCCATTAAAGATTTACCCACAAAACTATAAAGCATCATCCCACCATGGGTATGTAAGAAAACAAAACAAAACTGGAAAATATTAGCTAAACTTCTCATTACTTGGAACTGAAAATAATAAAAACCCCAAACCCAAGCTAATGGAAACTACCAAGAAAGCCCTAAACAACCTAAACGTAAAACCCAAAATTTTACCTTTCTTCTCTACTTCAATCTTCTCAGAAATCGGTATATAATCGGATAGCTTTCATCTTATCAAAGTAATAACTAAATCATAGACTTCTCAATGAATCGCACATATACTTATCAGAGCAAAACAACTAATTCAAGATTAAAAATTTCATAAATAAATAAAAAACAAATAATTTGGAAAAATGCAAACAATATTCCGTCTCTACCCGGGGACTTTCACCTGTTTGGCTAAGTTTGAGTGTTTCTAGGGAAACAAACAGAAAATGGAAATTAAAAAAAAAAGGAAATGGGAAAAAGAGACGTACGAGAATTGGAAAGTAAAGGAACTGCACGGTCCGCGATAGACGAGCCAAACGGATCAACGCCGAACTGCTCCCGCCTTTTATATAGTCAGCGTTTTGATCTTCGCGAGCATATCTTCTTCATTATATGATTTTGCAGATTTGTTTAAGTGATGTTTGGTAGAGAGATTCGTTCCCTGATTTGAATTATGATTCGTGATTTGTAACAATATTTTTTTTCACAAAAAATATACATAAATTAAAAATAATTCTAATCACATGATTTTAATTCATGTATCAAACCATTATATGATTTTGCAGATTTGTTTAAGTGATGTTTGGTAGAGAGATTCATTTCCTGATTTGAATTATGATTTGTGATTTGTAATAATATTTTTTTTTCACAAAAAATATACGTAAATTAAAAATAATTCTAATCACATGATTTTAATTCATGTATCAAATAGACTCTTAATTTTTCTTTCTTTCTTTTCTTTTCTTCCTAGAATATGTGCACTTCAGTTTAATCTAATTATTGTTTTTGTTTTTTATTTAATTTTTTCATGAGAGATAAATTGTCATTTTACATAAATACCCCTCACTATCATACCACATGCATTGCACATGACCTATTATGTTAAATCATCAACGGGTTTAGGATTAAGAGAATTTGGCTAAAATAACCGAGTAAAAAAAGTAAAATTAGGAAAATAATTTTTTAATTTTAATTGCCCAAACAATTTAAGATTCCGCATTAAAAAAATCCTCTCAGGTCTTCTCTGCGTGTTCAAAAAACTCTTCCACAGCAACCTAATAATGGCAATTCTCAACATCTCTTCCTCACCTGTCACAACCCCATTGGAGAGAGAGGGAGACATCACCAACAACAAAACTCCAAAACCCATTTCACCAGATGTCCCCACTTACCCTCTCGACACCCCACAATGCTCTTCAACACCTCCGGTCCTCCGTCACATCCAAATCCTCAAAAGGCCGAGACCCACCTCGAGAATCACGCCAAGAATGGCCTTGGCAACGACGCCGGCGAGGTTCGGGTTCAAAAACTTGATGGAGACGAGCATGGTGAACATTCAGAGGGCGGAGAGCAGGGCTCTGAACGTGCCATTGATCGCGCCGTTCACGATCGCGACGTTGAGGCTTGAGAAGGTCGAGAACGTGGCGATTCGGATCGAGCTGAGCAGTGGATCCGTGGGGTGGGGTGAAGTTCCGATTTTTTTTTTCGTTTTTCTTTCTTCTTAGAAAGTCATTTTACAAATAAAAATTTTTGAATTGTCATTTTATGAATAAAGTTTTTCTATTAAATTATTTTTACAAAAGCCTGACAGAAAGGTTCAAATATGGACTAAACTGTTAATACTCAAGGGTTTAGGGAACGTAGATGTCAATTACCCGAACTAAAATAACGAAAATATCCAATTAATTTCAGCCTTTCATATCAGGCCCACTCACTCAACTATAGCCGTTTATAGGTTTTAGTTTGGACTTGGAAGCCATCAGCGATTTCCTTGTTGGGCTTTGGACCATGCGATGATGTCCTCTGGCCCACCAAGAGATGTTACTTGATAGCCCAAACGACGCGTGGTCTGTGTTATGCTTTTTGTCGTTTTTATTAGATATCAAACTACGTTGTCGTTTGCATTTTTTTTTAAATCTTGAACGTAACTGAATTATCGTTTACATTGAAGTACGACTTTTTGATAGCCCAAACGACGCGTGGTCTGTGTTATGCTTTTTGTCGTTTTTATTAGATATCAAACTACGTTGTCGTTTGCATTTTTTTTTTAAATCTTGAACGTAACTGAATTATCGTTTACATTGAAGTACTACTTTTCAACAAAACATTTGTTTTCGACGGCAAATCAACGTAAAATTTCTGAAAACTTTGATGTCGTTTAGTGAAATTAACACGTGAAAATATGATTTTTTTTTTCATTTTTTTTTTTTTTTACACAAAAGATGAGATGAGATTGATGTTGCACTATGAAATCTGAAAGAATGGAAGATACGAAGGATTTCTTTTCCTGATCACATATCTTTTAGAAAGATCACCTGTCACTTTCTTTAATGGATTTGTATTTTGTAATTATATGTGTATGTGTGTGTATAATATGCACATAATAAAAAAAAAACGACAACTGGACATATTTGGAAGGCACGTTAGATCGTGAGAAGAGCTCGTTGGGATACTTGCATTTTTATAATATATATGCTTTGGTTTTCATCAATATGTATATGCATACATGTACATATGTATATGTATATGTATATGTATATATTGGTTGTCTGAGACGCAACCTGAAAGGCACATGAAATGTCTTCCTTCACCTTACACGTGGTGTTGCTTCTCTCATTTTTAGACACAAAGCATATGCATGCAAACCACGATTATCAATTATTCAGCAAAAACCACAAATATCAATCACAAGAAAACTCTTATCGTCCCTTATTCTCCGAGTGCCAAACTGGAGACAACACCTAAATTCATATTTAAAATTCTCTCTCTCTCTCTCTCTCTATATATATATATATATGTTTATATATATAGAGGCACACGAAACTCCTCTTCCTCAATTTCCTCCGCTGCCATCCTAATTTTCTCTCAATATCCTCATTTCTTTCCAGTTTCCAATGGAATTACTTTTCTTTTGCTCTACATTGTACAAATTAACGAAATACATTTTTTCTACAATCGCGTGCATTGCTCTTAATTGCTCGTTCAACAACGTAACGAATAATTTTCTGGTTTTTCTTTCCCTTATACTACTAGATCTCCGTGAGCTTGTTTTGGGAATAATCTACGAGATGTTGAAGGCCGGAGCATTGGATCTCGCGTCAGGTATCGGCGGAAAGATTGACAAAAGCGAAGTCCTCTCCGCCGTCGAAAAGTACCTTTTCTCTCTCCTCAATAGTACACTTTCTCTCTCTACAATGAAGTGTCATTTAAATGATATTTCTCTGTGGATCATTACATGGTTTGATTCTGAACCATGAAAAATGATAACTAGGATGAAGTTATACTTAAAGAGAAACGTCAAAATTTAGTCCATATAGAGAGAAAGTTCACGGAGTAACATATCAAAACTAATAATTCAGGGACTAAAATGTTACTAAGCTCATAATTCAGGGACTAATACTCCTAATAATTCTTTAGGGTGAACTGTGAAGTTCTATTTTTTATATCCCCATAAGAACCTGATCTCGCCAAGTTTTGTAGACCAGAAACACTCAATCATTGGTTTGTTTTAATCTGCAATGAAGTCATCAAAAAGAGTAATATTATATATATATATAAATATATATGGGGTAAATATGTTAATTAAATATTCTTTGACTACTTTCCTTAGATCATATGATATCTACCTAGATACGTCTTTTGGTTTTTGACTTTTTGGAAGCAGCTAAGGCTTGTTCGGTTACATTTTTAAGTTATGGTGATTTGAGTATAGATTTTGAGTTGAATTTGAGTTATAATTTGAGTTGAAGTTGTAACTTGCGTTTGTGTTTGGATGTGCACATTTAAGTTATGATTTGAATTGAGAATCTATTTGAGTTTGTGTTTGAGTAGATTAAAATTTAAATTTGTATTTAGGTAGTATTTTAATAAAAACTCAATAGTGATGAAAAATTTTAATAGGGTATGTGGGTGAGATTTTATTCTTCTCTTCGTTGTGAACGCACAGAAAAAAAATCATCTCAATCGGAATTAAAACGAAAAAGTTATAACATTTTTAATAATAGAAAAAATATTGTTCATTAACTTGAGTTTAAGTTTAAGAACTTGAGTTGAAAAGGAAACTTGAACTCAGATTTTAGTCCTAAACTCAAGTTAAAACTCAAGTTCAAACTCAAATTTTACAAACAAACATGTACTTGAAAAAAGTTGTAACTTGAGTTCAAATTTTTTTTGAGTTTTACTCCAAAAGAACAAATTCTTCCTCAAGTTATATATCAACTACCCTATAAATAAACAAATAAATAAATGAATAATAATAATAATAATAATAATAATAATAATAATAAATCCTAGGTCAACTGTATTTCTTGTAGTACTAGTGCAGCTTATGATTTTCTTCTATTGTAGAATACGTAAAAGAAAAGTGATGCAGGACCGGATAGAATTAAAGAACAGAGATAGAATTTAGAGAGATAACATAATCAATAAGGAGAAACGGAATTAAGATAGAGAAGAATAATCAAGAGAGAGATAAAAATTCAGGAAGAACAAGAACTCAAAAGAAAAAGAAACCAATAATCTCAATATTATTAATCATCAAAAGCCTTAATAAGAATTACAATCACTAATGTATTTACAGAGAATAAAAGCCTAATTCTATTTTAAAAAGAAGATAAACATAAATAAATTTAAAATAATAAAAAGATAAATATAATCCTAAACTCATATTTAAATATTAAAATAATCATAATCTAATTCCTCATCAAAAAGTGCTTTGTTTTAGCCAAAATGGTTTTTGCTTTGTTTTCATTTTAGGGGTTGAGTTGACACCACAAAGATAAAAAGTTGGTTTGACTATTGTATGAATTGTAGAAAACAACATAATAATATTCATTATTCAAGATGTTAATGTAGAATTTATAATTTGCATATATAATTGTGGTTCAGGTATGAGAAGTATCATGTCCACTACGGAGGAGAAGAGGAAGAGAGAAAAGCTAACTATTCTGACTTGGTAAGAGAATTATTCTTTCTTGATGATAATAATTGGTACTATAAGAAACATGAGAATATTAAGCTGTGTGGAACAATGTGAAGACTAGGAGCTATATTGAATTTTCAGATGGATGGATATTAGTTATATGAGCCAAAACTCATAGATATATTGTATGTTGGCAAGACTAGCAATTTTGTAGCGCTCTTTGTTAGGATTAGAAGTTGAATTTGTCCCGCATCACCAAGTTATCGGGCTTCTGTTATGGTATTTATATGTGGAGTGCGCACTCACTCTCCTTGAGCTAGTTTTCAGAAATGAGTTATGCTTCGATCACTTAGAGTGCGTTTAGAGTAAGGATTTGTGTCATGATTTGGATCATATTTCGTGGCTCGTTACAGTATTTTTTTCTCATAAAAAATACACGTAAATTGAGAATAATTTTAAATTCATAAATCAAATGTTCTCTTACATTTTCTTGCCTTCATGCGGATTTCAGGCCAATAAATATTATGATCTTGTTACCAGTTTCTACGAATTTGGCTGGGGGGAATCCTTCCATTTTGCAGACAGGTGCCGTTTTATTTTGTCCTACTCCTCAAAGTCAATTTTTGCCGACGTTTTTCCGCGGTGTTCTGATTAACTACAATCATCATTTTTCAGATGGAAGGGAGAGTCTTTACGGGAGAGCATCAAGCGGAACGAGCACTTTCTTGCTTTACAACTGGGACTGAAACCAGGACAGAAGGTTTGTTGCCTTCCATACAGCACTCAAGAAAAGCAAAAGATTGAGTTCTAATATTGTTCCAACCCTAATTTGCTGTATGGTTCAGATAGTAATTAATGATCTCTGCTTTTTTGCTCCTTGTGTTTTAGGTGTTAGATGTGGGCTGTGGAATTGGGGGTCCTCTAAGAGAAATTGTTCGATTTAGGTGGATAATTTTTTTGGCCGTGTTTATAATTGATCCCGTTTTTTTTTTTTACGTTTTTCGAGAAAGAAAAAATGAAAACGTTTTCAAAACAGCGTTTGGCACAATAAAAGTGATTTTTTTGTTTAGTGTAAAAGAGAGAGAAATGAAAAACGACTTTTAGTCGTTTTTCATTTTTTGTTTTCGTTTTCTCCTCTCTCGAGCAGAGAGAGAAAGAGACATTAATGGATTTTTTTACACTGAAAACAATCTCTCAATAAAACTACCAAACGCATTTTCAAAAATGATTTCTATATGAGATTGAGAACGTTTTCATTTCCATTTTCATACAAAAAGCAAAATCATTTTGAAACGAGTTTCAAATGCGTTCTTTATTTTTCCTAGTTGATCATGTGGGCCCACCTTGTGTACCCGTCAAGAACTGTTGTTAAAGATTCTTTGACATCGGTTTTTGTATGTGGAAGATCATTTCTAATTTCCATATAATTGACAATGTACCGTTCACTTCGCTGATTCGAGTTTTTAATTCGAGTTGAGATGTGATTTTATGTGAGAACTTTTTACTGTAGCAAAAAAGTTAGATGTGATTGTTTGTGAGAGCTTTTTACTGTAGTAAAACTCGAATTCTAAACTCGAATCAGCGAAATGAACGGGTTCTTGTTGTTAACAAATAACAGCTTTATTCTATCCAAAAAAAAAAAAAACAAAGAATAGCTTTAATATGGTGAAACTGTTGTTATTAGTCCCAATACTTCAAATGCTCTTGTCACGTTATGAAGAGATTGTAATTAAATAATTGTTTGATGGTTTTTTGCAGCTCAACTTCGATTACAGGGTTGAACAACAACGAATATCAGATATCACGAGGAAAGGTAAATGCTTTCATTTGTACGTAATAAAAAGAAAAGGATTTATATATATAAACTTGTTAATTAGGAGTAGTGCTTTAATTATCTTCAAAAAAGGTCTGGATGGTTTCATTAGATAATCCTTTTGCCAACAAGATGAAGCCAATTTATTCTGGTCTATTTAATGAAGGTTTAAGGCTCGGACCAATAATTTATCTATAATTTTCAATATGAAATGCTTAAAATATTGCAGTGTTATAATTTACGAGCTTCAATTGCTACACAGGAATTGAACGGGATTGCAGGAGTGGACAAGATGTGCGACTTTGTTAAGGTTGGTGGTAATATTGCATTTTAACTTCAAGTCGTTTTTCATTATTTATTTATGTTATTTTTTTCTCGGGACAATTTATGGAATTATAACTAATATTGTACGGAAATGTGATTAAAGTTTTTGTTTTTGTTCCTCAATTTTTGCAGGCTGATTTTATGAAAATGCCATTTTCTGACAATACATTCGATGCAATATATGCAATTCAAGCTACTTGCCATGCACCTGATGCGGTACGTTTGCAACAAACACCTCTTGTAATAGTTCTTTGTTCTTTTTTCTAGATGGTTTTTCTAATTATCCTGATGATTTATTGCCTTATTCATAAGATGTAGTCTCACATTAAGGTAAGCTTTTATAAATTTTGTGTACGAATTTCTTTGATTTAGTTTTTTCGCGTTTTTTATTGCTCTCGGTTATTTAAGATTAAGGCGTCTAATTCTTAATGTTCTGCTTTTTTCCTTTTTTCTTTTTTTCCTATATGTGGTTAGTACGGCTGCTATAAGGAGATATATAGAGTTTTGAAGCCGGGGCAATATTTTGCTGCACATGAGTGGTGCATGACTGATTCATATGACCCCAATAACCAAGAACATCAAAGGATCAAGGTAAAAGACACTCTAAACACATACATATCTTTTGCCATATAACATTTTATTCCTTGCTTTTTGATGTTAAATTGTGTTGTCATTCTCATTTGTACCCCTCAACCTTTAGGGTTATTTTCAGTTTGCCATTGAACTTTAAAATTTCTACCTTTACATCTTGAATTTTGAACTAGCTCCATTAGTTAGAATTTTTATTTTAAAAAAAAGGAAAAATAAGTAATATAGTCACGGGTCTTTCTATTAGAATTTATGAAAACAAAAAACGAAAAAGGCTGTCTAACCACATATAACCTCTTTTTTCATCTAATTTAAAAAATGCTAACAAATAGAAATGGAATTAAGTGGGATTAAAAAGTGAGTTTTTAAAATTTAAAAGACAGCCTAATAATGACTTTAAAGTTCAAGATGATATTAGTTACAAAATTGTATAAATGGCCTTTGATATTAAATTTTAAAAGTTTATATGAAAACTTCCATTGGCGCAGGCAGAAATTGAGATCGGTGATGGCCTCCCGGACATCAGATCGACAGGAAAATGCCTTGAAGCTCTAAAACAAGCAGGTTTTGAGGTTGGTTTCAAGTTCTTTATTCTGAATCCATAGGTATGACGACATTATATTAGAATGATTTTTTATTTTAATTTTAATTTTTTCTATTTTAATACCTTGTGGCAAAAGGTCATATGGGGGAAAGATCTTGCATTGGACTCGCCTGTCCCTTGGTACTTGCCTTTGGACAAAACTCACTTCTCGCTGACTAGTTTCTGTCTAACAGTCGTTGGCCGTTTCATTACAAAAAACTTGGTAAGATCTATCTCTAATACATTTGCAGCCTACAAGAATTATTATTTTTCCTTAAACATTTTGGAACACTCTCGTATCACATGCTCAATTTTCGTATTCAAAATGATATCTAACAAACCAAATCGTACAACACCGTTAAAAAGTTTAAAAATAAAATAAATGATCTGAGTCCTTCATTCTCGTAAATGGTATCGTATATTTTTAACTTTGAGAACTGCAATATCATTGAAAGTAGTTTTAAGTGTCAAGTCTTACACCAATGTAGGTCAAGGTCCTAGAAGCTATTGGCCTAGCCCCAAAGGGAAGTGAGAGAATTCATGATTTTCTTGTAAAAGGTGCAGAAGGGCTAGTTGAAGGTGGAAAGTAAGTTGTCATCTTCACCATAGGTTTTTTTTTTTTTTTTTTTTTTTTTTTTTTTTTTTTTTTTTTTTTTTTTTTTTTTTCTTTCTTTTCTTTTCTTTTCTTTTCTTTCTCCTGTGATAGAATCTTTCATTTCTCCTCTTGAAGGTAGAAAGTGTAAGTATGTGAACATGTTGAGAATTTGATCATTTGTTTCCGAACTTTATACCTGAATTGATAACCAAACCATCATTATGAAAAGAGATAAAAAGATATCTAGTAGCACAAAATCTACATGTTCTTTTGTCCAAAAAATTAAAAAAAAAATAACTCAAGTTTCAACTTTATTCAAGTTTACGTTCTTTTAAATTTTAACTTTATTCAATTTTACTCAATTTTATTCAAGTTCTAACTTCAACTCAAGTTATAACTTAAATTCAACTCAAAAACTACACTCAAGTTACACTCCAAAAGAACAATCCCTAAATTTACAGAACAAATCACTATTCAAAAGTTAATCATAAAAGACACCATAACTCGGTTAATTTCTAATGTTATCTTCTCGATAATCGTCTTTCAGAAAAGAGATCTTCACACCAATTTATTTCTTCCTGGCCCGAAAGCCACATTCAGATAGTGAGTGAAGTTCTAATGCTATAGCAGTTGAATCTCTCAAGGGATTTTGATCTTTTGGAAAAACTATGTTTGATTGGGATTGATTTAGATGATCGGGAAATTGATTGGAAGGGATTTGATTGATTGTGAAATTGATTTTTTATTATGATTTTGTGTATTTAATTTGATTTTCTGTTTTAATTATGTAATTAGTCTATAAATTGACTACATTGTTTTGAGACAATTCAAGCTATGAATGAATATAAAATAAAGAATCTCTCTCTCTCTCTCTCTTCGAAATTTCTCCTCCTCGTTCTCCTAATTTCTCTTCTTATCCTTCTTCTTCTCTCTTCCCTTTTCCCTCTCTTGTGTTTTACAATATGAGTTGCTCATCGGTATTGAAGTTTGCAACAATTGTTATCCGCTTTTGACTAACACTATTACCCTTCTTATCAACGTTCAAGCCAAAAAAACGACATTTGTTTTATGTATCAACCATTTGTTGCTGTTTAAGCTTGAAAACGACATGCATTTTTAGACATGAAACTACTTTGTCGTTTATAAGTCAACATATTGTTTTTCAGCAAAGCTTTGATGTCGTTTGAGAAGCACGTTTTCATGCATTAATCGTGTGTTGTCGTTTGATCCTAGAAACGACATGTCTTTTCAAATATAAAAAATAGTTTTTGGTTTACAAATCGACATGTTGTGTTTCAACAGAGGCACTACTGTTACTAAAAACGTTGATGTCGTTCCTTCAGAAAATAAAAGGACGTTCATGTCGTGTCTGTAGTATCAAACTACTATTGAAGTTCATTTACGTTGTCGTTTGAGCCCAGAAACGACTTGCCTTCTCAGTTATAAAACAACCTTTTCGTTTTCGACGTACCACTTTTCAACAAAAACATTATTACTAGAACGCTGATGTCGTTTATTTTGGATGTATTAACAGTTAAAAAAAAAAAAATAAACACACACACACACACACACACACACACACACTTTAATGTCGTTTTGTAAGTAAATGACACGCGGGTTATGTGTTAATTGCTTTTCTCGTTTGAGCCTAATAGCGACATTTCATTTTATATATCAAACTACATTGTCGTTTACTAATTGAAATACTGTTTTCCAACAAAAACATTGTTTTGATAGAAATTCAACATAAAGTTACTGAAAACTTTGAAATTGTTTGGTAACAACGACACATGGTTTAGGTGACCGTTTGTTGTTGTCTAAGCCCAAATAAGGGCATGCCCGGACAAGCCTTCTTAGATAGTGAAAATTATCAATATTTTTTTGTCATCTTATTATTTATGTTATTAAAAAATATTCTAGCAGAATATGAAACGTATTCCAATAAAATATTAAAAATATTCGAATAGAAAAAATATTTAGTAAAATATGAAAGATATCTTGTCAGAATATTAACGTAAATGATAAATTTACAAATGATAACATAACAGAAATGCTTTTGATGGCATTCTGAAAGTTTCCATATCTAACTACAACGTCATCTATAAATCGACAACGTCAAATGTCATCTAAGACTTTGTTGTCATTTCTCTGTCGTTCAAGTTTGTGTAAACGACATCCGGATTTTAGCCTGTAAGTTTGCTGTCTTTTATTGAAGACAGAGAAAGCATATGGTGTTTAGATGTATCCTAAAATTTAGTGTCGTTTAGTATAAGTAAAATGTGCTTTATATATATATATATATTATCGTTTTCTTGGACTTTCTCCGGTATAATCTTTTTATCTGTGTAACTAGTTTTTTATTGTTAAATTTAATTAAAATCATATTAAATTAAAAATATATATAAAATAGATAATTTCAGACAAATATAACAACTGAAATAAAATTATCAATAATTCATGTTTTCTTATCCTCTTAAATAAACTCTCTTTTTTTTTTTTTTTCTTTTTGAGGGCGGGGGGAGAAGTGTCAGAAAATATTTCACATTGGTTGTTTGCGAATCCAGGTGAAGCTCACGTGACATGCACAAATAAAAATAAAACCAAAAGATACAGACTACAGAGCGCTTTGTGGCATTGCTGAATAATAAATTTTTATTTACAAATTAGTGATTTAATAACGAATTTCCAAAGTGTTCTTTTCCATGATTTGAGTTTTAAGTTAAAAGTTAAATTTGAGTTGAAATTATATACTTGAATTTGTTTTGTGTAGAGTTAAGGTTTGAATTGAGAATTTAATTTGAGTTTGTGTTTAGTTATGTAACTTGAGTTGTGAATAATAAAAAGTGAAGGGAATATAATTCTTTTTCTTTAGAATATGGTGCTTTTATTGAGTTACGACTCAACTTTTGGGTTTGAGTTTAGGGAACAGAACAACAATTTGAAATTTTGTCCGTTTGAGTTTTAAGATAGCAAAGGGAGAGCGAAGTACACATAAGTCATAAAGAACTTTTTTTTTTTTTTTTTTCTTGAGCTCCATTTGCATTTATGGAAAATGTCACTAAAGTACTCATAATGGCCACTGTAGAGCTAGCTCTTTTTATAAAAAAAAATTAAGATTAGAATTAAGGCAAATTATACAGTGAAACTCATTAGATACTTTTACTGGTGGAAGCCTTATTTTTAACTATTGGATTAAATTTTTAATAATTAGATATGTACAGATCCGTATTAAAAATTTATAACGTACCACACAAAATTATTCTCTTTACAGATTTAATTATTAAAAAAGTAATCAAACGGTTAAAAGCAAAGGTTCTATGGAAGGTTTTTTGAGTTCCACTAGAGAGGCTAGAATTAAAAATAAATAAATTAAACAAGAAAAATATTAACATCACTATTTATTTTATTCTCTATATTTACTATTTAATACGTAAACTTCATAAATATAATATATTATTATTTAAATAAAAAATAAAAAATAAAATAAAATTTACGTGTCAAATAATAAATATAAAAAATAAAAAAAAATAACCATAACGTTACTCATCAAACAACTGAACAAAGAGAGGGAACTGAGGCTGGCACCCACGTGTGTGCTGACGTGGCGACAAGATTCAAAGCCCCCCAATTGTCGTCAGAGAAAAAGACATTCCTCTCTGCGCTGTCCACTGCTTGATTCTTTTATTTATTGTATAAATAATCCTTGAAAGCTGCTCCACAAGCAAATAATTAGCCAATTTCTTCTAGCTAGAAAAATGAAAATCAATATATGTATCTTTCTCCCATATTTATCTCTAATCTAACAATTCAATAAATTGAAATATATCTGAAAAACGTATCTATTGAAGTTAATTATTCACCAAGGCTTGACGATCAAAGTTTTGGAGTACAGAATTAGATTACCTTTTTCTTTTTCTGAAAGTGAAATCATCACAAAGGTAGTGCAAAAAAACTGTTTTTTTTTTTTAGAATAAAAGTTTTGAATTTAAATTGGTTAATGAAATAACCATAAAGCCCCATTGAAAGAACAGCCGTAAATAGCTATTAACGTAGTGATTTATTATTATTATTATTATTATTATTATTATTATTATTATCTATTTGTGTTTTCCACTACATTTTGATACTTTGCTAAGTTTGTCAAAGATGAGAAATTTTTATATATTTTTTACTAAAAGAGTTGTAAAATAAAAGAATGCATTATTTGCGTCAAAGGGTGGCACATTTTACACCAAGAAGTACTCTTTCTTTGTTTTTGAGTAGAAGAAATAATTTACCACATTACAAGACAACAAAATAAAAACAAGAAAACTCAAAATGTTAAACTTTTGATTTTTAAGGCCTGCACAACCATATAGAACAAGCAAAGAGACGGCTGTCTTAAGTCTTTAGAAAAAAAAATAGAGAATTTATTATGAAACTAAATTTTTACCACTTATTCTTGATAAATATTTTTTTATTAGTATAATTATTTAACTAAAAAGATTATAAATTAAGAATAAAAAAATAAAAATCTTGATCCATATATTTTAAAAGGTATTTGTTAAGATTACTTTAAGTTAGAAGGCAAATAAAGGTTGATTTCCCTCTTAATATTAAATCAAATTTCATTAGTAGTATTGCAATGAGTTTAATTATGAACAGTTATTAATTCTTAAAATTTAAAGTAAATGAAATATTGACTTGCAGTGATTATTTATGTGTTATTTGTAAAAAAATTTTGTCAAAAAAATTAGGGAAAAAATAAAAATGTCATCTATGGTAAAAAAATATTTTTTGTTGCTACTACACAAAAAAATAAATAGTTATCATTTAATTAACAAAAAGAAAAAAAAATTATAATGACAATCAGTTCCATTTTTCTCTCTATATATATACGGGAAACTTGCACTTCCTCAATTTCTCTCTCCTCCACTGCAAAAGTCCGTCTCTCTCGTTTTCTCTTTCAGTTTCGGATCCTTCTTTTCTTTTAAATGTAAATTTTCTTACTTTTCTCTGCATTTTCCTCCAATCCAAACACATTTTTTCTCCGACAATCTGGCGCATTACTCATCTCTTTTGTTCTACAACATGTTCGATTTAATTTTGTTTCCCCTTAATTTTCTAGATCTTCGCGAGTTCGTGTTTGGAGTAATCTACGAGATGTCGAAAGCCGGAGCATTGGATCTCGCGTCGGGTCTCGGCGGAAAGATCGACAAAAGCGATGTCCTCTCCGCCGTCGAAAAGTACATTCTCTCTCTCTCTCTCTTTACATATTCAGTACCTTCTCTCTCTACAATGATGTTTATCTGTGGATCATTGTGTGGTTTGATTCTGATTCCAAAATCTCTGCTTTATTGAAAAAGCTCAATTAAAGAGTTTATTTCTGGTATTTTGCGCTAATTAAGCAAGACCCGGTCAGGCTTAATTTCACGTGATGTGCGGATGTGTGTACATATACATATATACACACACACACATATATAATATAATATTTGTATTTATGTGTATGTATGGTCCAGGTCTAGCCAAAATGAAAAAGAAAATTGTTGGTTGTGTATGGCCAGGGTTTTTTGTTTGGCTACCAAATAAATGAATAGTTGAATAATAAATGAACTGAAGAAATTTGGTTTGTTGTCTTGTCAGAGTGCAGATCTCATTAGCTATATTAAGTTATATTTAAAGAGAATTGAAAATGAAATCATGGGAAACCTGGGTAACAAAGAAATTTGAAGTTTTTATTACTACTGCTAAAGGTAATTTTCATTTGGGTGAACTGTGAAGTTCTGTTCTTATACTTATATCCCCTTAAAGATCCCATTCTGACCAATTTTTCTGGACCAGCATATACTTGGTCATTGCTTTTTTTAATCGGAAATGACTTTATTAATAAGTGTAATATCATATGGGTTATATCTGAACTATTTGGATATGGTATCTACCTAGTTACATCACTTTATTTCTTGGTTTTTGACTCCTTTTTTTTTTTTTTTTTCCTTTTTTTTTTTTTTTTTTTTTTTTTTTTTTTTTTGTAGTAGTAGTAATCTTCCTCAATTATATACACCGACTATATGAATCAACTTACTTAAGAAAAGTGTTTTTTTTCTCTCTGTTTTTTTTTTTTTTTCAAAAAGGTCTTCCTGGTTGAACTGTATTTCTTCATGTAGTGATGTAGCTTAGGATTTTCTTCTATTGTACAATGATACAGAAAACGTGCATGTTTTTATTTGTACCGCCGAAATGCTCTTTACTGTAGTGTCAATCAATTTTGTACAGTTGAGATATGAGTTGCATAAACTGTTGCTGACCATGTCAGGTGACAGTTGACGCCACAAATACCTGAAGATTGTTTTGACTATTTTTTGAATTGCAGAATTTAATATGATTTGTTATGAAAGTTATGGTTGATTTGGTTTCTTATCTCCCGAAATCATGATCAAGATGTTAATGTATAATTTAATTTGCTAAATGGTGGTTCAGGTATGAGAAGTATCATGTCTGTTACGGAGGTGAAGAGGAAGAGAGAAAAGCTAACTACACCGACATGGTAATAGAAGCTTTTTCTTGGTCATAAGTAGTAGCAATAAGAGAATGTCAAATTGTGTGGATATATCATTCAAAAGTAAGGAGTTGTTCCGTTACGTTGTTCTTGCTTGTGGATTTCAGGTCAATAAATATTATGACCTCGTTACCAGTTTCTATGAATTTGGCTGGGGAGAATCCTTCCATTTTGCACACAGGTGCCTTTTTTTTTTTTTTTTTTGTATCCTGCTCTTTATAGTCAGTTTTTGTTGCTGCTTTTTCTCAGAGTTCTGATTAACTACAATTAATATTTTCAGATGGAAGGGAGAGTCTCTTCGGGAGAGCATTAAGCGGCATGAGCACTTCCTTGCTTTACAACTAGGACTGAAACCAGGACAGAAGGTTTGTTGTCTTCAATGCAACATTCAAGAAAAGAGAGGGATTGAGTTTTACCCTTTTTGCTATATGGTTCAGATAGTTAACCTCTGCTATTTTGCTCCTTGTGTTTTAGGTGTTAGATGTGGGCTGTGGAATTGGGGGTCCACTAAGAGAGATTGCTCGATTCAGGTGGATAATCTTTTTGTTTTTCCTAGTTGAGGTGGCCCCACATTGTGTATCTATTGTAAATGAATTACAAATAATGTGGAAGATCATGCTTTGAATTAGGGATTGGGCTTATTAGAGTGTTGGATTTTATTCATTGTTTCATTTGAGAATTGCATCTGTTTCAAACAGTTATGCTTGCTGCAAAGAGTCAAAGACCCATCGCATTTCAAAATCTTAATTGACTATGTGATAAAACTAACAACATCTTTAATATTATAAATCTATTGTTTTTACTTCCGACACTTAAAATGCTATTCTCATGTCAAGCAGAGATTTTAATTAAATTGTGTGAAGAGGGAGGTCCGCTGACAATAATTGTTTTATGGACTTTTGCAGCTCAACTTCTGTTACGGGGTTGAACAACAATGAATATCAGATATCAAGAGGAAAGGTACTTTCATATGTAATAAAAAGAAAGACTTGTTCACTTATTCAAACACACTCTATTTAATTTTTAATTGTTGGTCCTGTTGTGGTTGTGATTTAATGCAATATTATCTTTAAAAAAAAAAAAAGAAAAGCTGGTGAGATGTAATGCTTTAATTATCTTAAATAAAATGGATGGTTTCATTAGATAATGCTTTTGCCGACAAGATGATGCCAATTAATTCCGGATAAGGAAATGACCATTTTGGTCTATTTAATGGAGGTTTAAGGCTCAGAGCAATTGACCTATATTTTCAATATGGAATGCTTGATTTCAAATGGTTTTTATATACGGGGCTCAATTTCTATATAGGAACTGAACCGGATTGTGGGAGTGGACAAGTCCTGTGATTTTGTTAAGGTTGGTGGTATTGCCTTTCAAGTTCATGGTCTTCTTCTAGACTCATTTCACTTCAGTTCAATCGTTTTCCATTATTTGTTTCTGTAATTTTTTCTGCATTAGTTGTTTTTCAAATATTTAAGAAATTCTTTACATTGTAAGATATAATTAAAGCTTTCGTTTTCTCAATTTTGCAGGCTGATTTCATGAAAATGCCGTTTTCTGACAATACATTTGATGCAGTATATGCAATTGAAGCCACTTGCCATGCACCAGATGCAGTATGTCATTTCCGTCCCTTGCAACATAGATCTCTCGTATTGATGCTTCATTCTTTTTCCTTGTTGGTTACTGTTGGTTAAAGTACTTTTTTTCTTCATGTGGCTAGTACGGATGCTATAAGGAGATATACAGAGTTTTGAAGCCAGGCCAATATTTTGCTGCATACGAGTGGTGCATGACTAATTCATTCGATCCCAACAACCAAGAACATCAAAAGATCAAGGTAACAAACGCTTAAGGCACAGAAAAACTCATTTTCAGAAATTACTCTTTTGTTTCACTTCTTTTTCTTTATTATTATTATTATTATTATAGATAGATTTTGCCATTTTAAAGTTTTTTAACAAAAGTCCGTTGATGCAGGCAGAAATTGAGATTGGTGATGGCCTCCCAGACATCAGGTTGACGGGAAAATGCCTTGAAGCTCTAAAACAAGCAGGTTTTGAGGTTGGTTTCAAGTTCTTTGTTATGAATCCATATATTACGACTGCGTTATAATAGAAATGTTTTTTTATTTATTTTTTTTTTCTGTTTTAATTACCTTGTGGCAAAAGGTCATATGGGAGAAAGATCTTGCGGCGGACTCGCCAGTCCCTTGGTACTTGCCTTTGGACAAAAGTCACTTCTCGCTGAGTAGTTTCCGTTTAACAGCTGTTGGGCGTTTTATTACCAAGAACATGGTAAGATCTATGATTCATTTCAGCCTATAATTATGATTAGTTTTCATTTATAATTCCGGAACTCTTCCATTATGTCGCTGATATTGTGTATCATTGAGAACTGCACTACTCTTTTTTTGCTCCAAACAATGAAAGCAGTTTATGAGTGTAGGTGAAGGCCCTGGAAGCTATTGGCCTAGCCCCAAAGGGAAGTCAGAGAGTTCAAGATTTTCTTGAGAAAGCTGCAGAAGGGCTAGTTGAAGGTGGAAAGTAAGTAGTCAACTTCACCATAGTTATAAATTTTTTTTTTTTTTTCCGCCGTTAACTCTTTATTTGTTGTCCCTTTATTCCATTCCTTCGGAATGGCGGGACGAGGGAGGATGGTAAGGTCGGCCCTTACTCCATTCCTTCGGAATGGCAGGCCGCTAAGGGAGGGGACCCTTCCCCTCCCCCGGAACTCTTCCTTCTATCTCACCACCCGGAACTCTTCCTAAGCTAGAAGTTCTGTTTCTCTTCCTGATGATTTAAGGTGATAAACATGTACTAGTGTTGGGAATTTGATCCTTGTTTTTTGAGCCTCATACCTAAATTGCTAACGAAATCATTAAGCAAAGAGATATAGAGATATCTACTAGCACAAAATCTAAATTTACAGACCAAACCACTGATAAAAAATCATTCTAAATGGCTCCATAACTTCGGTTACTGATATTATTTTATCGCTATCTGTCTTTCAGGAAAGAGATCTTCACACCAATGTATTTCTTCTTGGCCCGGAAGCCACATTCAGATAGTCAGTGAAGTGTTAATGCTAGAGCAATCGAATCTCTCTAGGGATATTGATGTTTTGGAAAAGTGTGTTAGAATTGTGCTTTTGAAAATCCTAGAATGACTCATCAGTGAGTGGTGTATCTATATGTGAGTTGCGCATCTGTATTTGAGTTTGGAACAAAACATTAGTTATCTGCTTGACCAACACTGTTAACCTTCTCCACCAGATGAATGCTGAGTGTGAAAGTATGAAAATTTTTCCCTGCCTCTAATACAACTTTTGCACGTTTTTTTTCTTTTTTCTTTTATGCATGATTTTTTTTTTCGTTCTTCTTTATATACAACATAATGCATGCACATACATATGCAATTTGTTGGATGGTCCCCATGGTAACGAGCTGCGACGTTGAGTTGTTTCATAAGAAATGCAAGGAATCCAATCTGGGTCATTTTTTGCACGTGCTGTGAATTTCTTTAAGAGAACGATTTGGTCCAATTCCGAGAAATAAATAATTTCCCGTTTTCTCTCTGAAGATTTGTGTCATTTCCCTTGGAAGTTGGAACAAATGTTTGCTGAAGTATCGGATCTTCTTTGCTTCACGTTTTCTTTTCCTTCCTGTAAAGAAAATTTTGTTAATCGAGTTAAAGTCACTAACCATGCATTTGACTTGGCCACAATTTGATCGATTATCATCATTCTTCCATGGCTCTTGGTTTCATTTCGAAAACTGTATACAATCAATTTCACGTTCACACGGGTTAGATTAAAAATTCTTCCTTTGTGCTCTAAAAATATGAAAAAAAAAAAAAAAAAAAAAAAAACTTTATCAGAAACCCCTTGATATCAGTCCCAAACTTCTCATTCCTAAAAACCAAATTGCCCCACAATCACCACATCAAATGTAACAATATGCTAAAATAGCAAATAATAATAGTTATAAAAACTATTCCTCAACAATTTCTCAATTCTCGCCACTAAAAAAAATTAATAATAATAAAAAATTCCTTGTTTAAAGAATGAACTCCTCATGATTGGCACCGTCGCCGCCAATCACCTTGGACCAGCACTGGCGCGCCTTAGCTGCCCCGCCACTGTTGCCCTGATCTTACTGGTATTAACTAGCATTTTTTGGTACATGATATGCAACATTTTAAGTAGCCTCCCATGGTAACAAGCTGCCAGGTTGAGATTCTGCAACCATGGTAATTTATTGTGTGATAATGGTCTCGTCAAATATATTGAATTGTCCTGTAAGACATCCAAGAAACCCAATTTTGGGACATCCAAGAAACCCAATTTTGGGACATCCAACAAAACGAACAAATCCACCGTCTCTCCTTTGGCCATATGTTTAAAAATTCTTGCTTTTTGATGCAAACATATGAAAGATACTTTCTTTATTGCGACAATTATCAAAAAATAATAAGAACCAATTTGCTCCCCAAAAATCACCACAACAAATGCAGTGAAATGATAAAGAATTAAAGAAGTTAAATTATATTCATCAACCATCTCAAATCAATAGAAGAATGTTGGGATTAAGTAAAAAAGAACAATTGAATTGTTAATCGTCACAGTAAATAGCAATAAAATTGTTACAGAAACACAAATTCTCTCTCTTTCTTCTTCATCCTCTTTTCTCTCTTTCGGTTTCCAAAGAAACAAACAAGAACATATTTTTTTCTTCATAAAAAAATGAAAAATACAAAATTTTCTGTCTTTTGGTAACCAAATCAGACAGAGTAAAGAATGAACTCCTTATTCTCGGCGCCGCCGCCTATCGCCTTGGGCCCACACTTCATCACCTTAACATCGCCGTCGCCGCCGTCGCCGCCGTAGAAGAGGAAATGGTTGTTGTTGTGGTGGTTGTTGTCGGCGTTAGCAGGAGGATGGTAGTACATACGGCTGGTCTGCGGGCAGTGAGAATGGAATCTCGCCACGATTCTCACTCCTTGGTCCAAAATCTCCACGAATTTCCCCATTTCTCTCTCTCTCTCTCTCTCTCTCTCTCTCTCTCTCTTCTAGATATTGTGTTTGGCGGAGGAGAATAAGGGGCGAGAAAGTGAAGGAAAATAAGAGAGAAGAGGGAAAAGTTAGAGAGAAGGATTTATTGTAAGAAGATGTTCCAAACGTCGGCGCCCATGAAAATGGGGAGTTGCATAAAAGTTTTAGGTTTGGAGAATGAAAGAACAAGAAGGCCGAATATATAGGAGCATTCTCTCTGTTTTTCTCTCCCCCGCCCTCTCTCTCTCCTCTCTCTTTCGTTGGCTCTTTCCTTCCTTTTTTTTTTCCGGAAACTTTTCTTTCTTTTCACTTTTTGCATATTCGGTTTACTAGAGTTTTATTTGCATTTATGCCCTTCTATTTTAGGTTAATATTTTAATTAAATGCCTCTACATTTACTCTGTCTTCTAAATTCAGATAACTTAAGAAATTAATTATTCAGCAAAAAAAAAAAAAGAAAGCGACAAAGTTATTAATCAGTCTATAAATATCCTTGCAAATAATATATTTTACATGTGATTTGAGGGAAACTTTATGGTGCATCCTCATTTGACTGATAGATTAAATTTTTAACGGATAAATCTGTGCAAGTCCATATTAAATGTTACATAGCGCCACATAGAACTGTTCCTCTTGTAAATTTAACCGTTAAAAAATTAAACTAACAATAAAAACACTTACTCTACCGGTAGGTCACAATTTTGGGTGCACATTAAAAGAAGCCATTAATTTTAGGAAATCAACATCCAAGTTTTATATTTTCACCTAGGTAATTATACTTAGGTTAATTTTAATTAAATACCTTTAACTTATATCTCTCACTTTTTCTTGTCGAGGAATAAGATACTTTAAATTTGAATCAACTTAAATTGTTGATTTACTTAGTAAAAACAACTTGAGCCGTTATTTATTTAAAAAACGTATAAAAAATGCTCCTTAAATACGTATCATAATTCAACCTATGTTTTTTGAACGTTGAAAATGGTTCATTTCACCTTTAATTTTTATAAAAATTGATTTTGCAGAATAAATAAATAAAAAAATTTAAGTTGACTCAAGTGACTTTAACTTGTTTTAACTTAGAGTTATTAATTGTGTCTATAGACATCTTCCAAAATAATCCAATTTTACATATTGATTTGTCCAAGTTTTGTAGTTGCACATAAGTTGTTTCATTTTAGCTTAACTGAATTGAATAACTAGTGATGTAGATTAGAATATGTTCTTAATTTTAATGTTTAATTTTGTATTTCAAATTGTATTTGTCCACTAGAATTTAGGATACTTTTCAAAATTATTTATTGTCTTAGAGTATGACTAAAGACAAGGCGTGCAATATTGACTTAATTATATAGAGTTCTTACTCAACGAAGGCAAACAAAAGTAGTGATTAAAGATGAATTTACTTCTCACCAAAATTATTGACTATCTTTCTTTTGCTATTTGAAATGTACTTAGCAATTATCATTTGGCATTTGCCAACCTCCCAAAGTGAGTGAAAACAAACATATTCTTAGTTGTCAATTGAATATTTTTTGTTTAGTAATTTGACGTGAAAATGAAATTTGAGGTAATGAGAAAAGTGAAAACTATTTTATAAGTTTCGTAAAATAAAAAAAGAAAGTGAATAATAATAAAAATAAACCAAAAGATCAAGGGCCTCGGTGCAAATAAAGAACAAAACGAGCGAACCACAAAAAAAGGTTTGTGGGGGACCCAAGAAGCCGCGTCATATAATTAAATAAATAATGAATTGTTTTAAATATGCCCAAAATCTTCGCCGCGTATACTATTCAGTGGTCGCATGGTTGGAACGTGGAAAATCCAGAGGTTAGGACATTATTATTAATTAAATGTCATGAAAGTCAGAGTCACAAATTGGGTGCTGACTTTACCAAATTTGCCCCCGACTTTTTCTTAAAGGTGCAATAAACTCCCGAGTCTCTTTTTGACTGTTTCCTCTTTCTAGACCTCTCTAGTCTCACAATTTTGACTTGAGCCACTGCCCGCCTTCTGGATGACGACCAACTCAACGGCCAAAATCTGGTTCCCAGAATTCTCAAATTTCTCATAGAGGGGAAAAAAGTAGGAAACTTTACTGTGCATTCTTTATTTGTGATCTACAGTATATTTTTATTGTTATATTAAATTTTTAACGGTTAGATTTATATAAATTCATATTAAAAATTTAAGGTATGTTTAGTTCACTGATTTAAGTTTTTAATTTGAGTTGAGATGTGATTTTATGTGAGAGTTTTTTACTGTAATAAAAAAATTAAATGTGACTATTTTTTATAACTTTTACTGTAGTAAAATTTAAATTCTAAACTTAAATCGGTAAAATGAACGGGGTCTTACACCACAATCACTTGCTTCTGCTGTAAATTTAACCGTTGAACAATTAATTTAACATAAAAATACTCACTTTACTGATAGGCAGAATTTTAGAATGCACCACGAAGGAAGCTGAGAAAAAAACCTAACTATTCAAAAGATGTTAACCACTTTCACTTGCTGATGTTATTTCTCTCTTTAGATTTCTATAGTATGACCAAAAAAAAAAAAAAAAAAAAAAGGTCTCTGTTTTTCTACTAAATATTATTTATTTTGCATATTTTTTATGTGATTTTAAATGGTCAGAAACATACACAAACTATGTTAGGTCTTACTGTATAAGGACCTTGTAACTGGTTCATATATCATGTTAGAAAATGCTACCTTTCTGAAGTTATTTTGATTTGTTGTCTTCTATCTTTATAATATGGGTTAATATCACAAATGCTACATGAGGTTTAGCATCAATCTTACTTTAGTTCATGACTTTTTAAACATAACACAATTAGTGCCTAAAGTTTTATTTTGTTTCAATTTCGGTGATTCTGTTAGTTTGGTGTTAAATATTTGATGGAATCTTTAGAAATTATAAACTAAAATTAGAAACATATAAAGTTTAGAGACTAAAATAATACAAAAAACTAAAAATTAATTTCTATATATAGACCTAAAATTTTAGTTGTTTTTAATTTTAGACTCTAATTTACACATATTCTATCAAATTTAAACACCTAGTTAATGGAAGGACTAAAACTGAAATAAAATAACACCTCAAGAACCATCTGTACGACGTTTGAAAAGTCAAGGACTAGAGTGAGATTGAGTGTAAACCTTAGGGGCTATTTGTGAAAGTAACCCTTATAATATATATTTTCTCAGTTCAAAAATGATCTTTATAATATCGGCTTAGTTTGGCAGTGCTTTGAATTTTAGAAAAATTGTTTTTAGCTATGCTAAAGGAAAAAAGTAGTTGTGACAAAAAACAGTTGAGTGTTTAGTAAACTATAATTATACTAGAGTTGTGTTGGTTCTAAAATCAGTGTAGTAGCGATTGGTAAATTATGAAGTTGAATAACTGTAGGTAGTTAAAAAGACCATAATATTATTAAACTTAATTATATTATATATTATATATAATATAATATATAATTATAATACAATACATAATCATAATATAATATATTATATATAAAATAATATAATATATTATATATAAAATAATACATAATTTCGATCTCCTCCTTGTGTGGAGGAGATCGAAATGGCGCGTAGATAGGACGACCAACAAACGGAGAATGGAGCGCATACCGATGAGAGAAAGGAGTGAGAAAGGAGTGATGGCGGAGCGCACACAAGGAAAAACATAGAATAAAGAAAGAGAATAGGGAAACCGGCGAACGGAGAACCGAACCGGCAAGAGAAAAGAGCGAGAAATGATTGAGAGAGCTATGTGGAATAGGGAGTGATGAAGATGAGATATGAATAATGGGTAGATGGGGATTATTTCATTTCAACGGGGGTAAAATGAGAATAAATTTTTTTTATTAATGTGAAAGGAAGAGATTCCCGCACAAATTGAAATCATAAGCACCCTTTGGACTACTTCTTAAAAAGCCGTAAAAACAACTTAAAATTGTTGAAGAGACACTTTTAGGGGTCAGAATCAATGCCAAACTAAGCAGATCTTCTTTTCGTTGACAAAAAAATGCTAGTTTATTTATTTTTCATTTTAAAATTATGTAGTTGGCCTTTAGTCCTCCTCGTACCAAGAGTCTGGAAGATGCAAGTTAGAACCTACCCCAGTTGATTACAAAATTGGAATTCGCATTATTATATTAGACTTTTCAATGCTATTGCCTAGTTGTAAGAAGAATTAGCATAACCAATAAATTTTTCATCTTGGTCTCTAGGGCTGTTCATAAACCCGAACAACCCGCAAACCCAACTCACCCCGCCCCAACCCAAGCTGAAAAAAGCAACTCGCAGTATTATTTTTAAATTTGCGGCTCATTAAACCTCTGGTCCGAAGTGTTTGGGGCGGATTGCGGGTTGGGCCCATAACAACCCGCAATCCCCAATCCAACCCGCACAACTAACCCCAAGCTTTTGGCCCAAGCCGAACTGCCTAAGTTCTACCCTAGGCTCACTAACATTAGGGTTCACAATCTCATTCTCGGTTTCCCCTCTCGTGAACCCCCTCTTCTTGCCTCTTCCTTTTCAGTTTTCCCTCTTCTTCCCCTCCCGTGAACCCCCTCATAACTCTCTCCTCATTGCTCAGTCCTCTCGGCCGCCGTCTTGCCCACTTACTCCGGTGCTCTCTCGCCGGACTGGTAAGGTTGATTACTATTTCTATTTAATGATGAAGTTTGAATATTATATTGAACTTTAAGTCTTTGATTTTTTGAATGTTGAAACCGACCACCCAACCCACCCCGCACCGCCCCAACCCAACCCGAACAACGTTGGGTTGTGAAATTTTTCTAACATCGTTGGGGCCAAATATGTGCAACGCGCACCCTTTGGGGCGGGGAAAAAAAAGTCCTACCCCGCACCAACTCAACCCATGAATAGCCCTATTGGTCTCCCATTTGAATGGAATATTCCCAAATAAATGGGACTTTCTTTTCCATTGAATAAACCAACGGCAACCGTCATTTAGCAAGCAAAAAATAAATAAATAAATAAACCGTCTAAATAGCAATATGCTAAATACATTGAACGATACAAACATGCATTTACATGTACATGCACATACATACATACATACACATACATATATGTATGCAATGCATGCAAAACCACCGAGATAAGATGCGATAAGGAATTAATCACTGAGGCAATGCATGCAAATCAATGGGATAACTTCTGATGATAATGCAGGTTTATTGTCTTTTTTATTTTTATATAGTGAGCTACAATTTATAGGGTCCGAGTCAATTCCATCACACTAAACTGAATATATACTTCTTTCTCAAGATTACCTGGGTATACTACTACCTTCTATCCTATAACTCCTTATTTTACCAAGATTGAAAACATTGAGCAAGTTTATACTTACTAATTTATAGAAAAGAGGCTTTTTCTTAAATAAAAATTTAATTAAAAAGATCAATCTAGATTTCTAGAGATAATAGGTGAGATGAAAAGAAAGAAGGAAAAAAAAGGACATAGTTTGCTATGGTTTTATTCAAGCATATTATGCATGTCATTTTAAATAATTAGCTGTCATGTTCTCTCTTTCTCATGGTGCGGTTAGGGTTTCAAGTTTAAAATTCCTTCTTAGAACTAGAGTTTGTCACCGCCACTAGTTGGTCGCCAGACTCTCGACCCTTGAGACGGTGGCTGAGGTCGTGCAGGTGCGGTCAGTGGTTGATAGATGCGATTCATTGGTGATGGAGGCATAGATCTGGTGATGAACAGGAGGTTGTTGGTGGCTATGTGGCGCTAGGACATTGTTTGAGTTATTTTTATGTTCAGCTTCGTCAATTGTGGTTGTGGTTGCGCTTCTGCTGCAACGGCTCTACTTATATCCGATTTCTTTGGCTTCAGTAAAATGATTGGTGTCTTGTCATCGGCATCTATTCCTGTATGGTTGAGGCTATTTGTATGTTTCATAAGATTTTGTTAATTTTAATAAAGGCGTTGTTTTAACCAAGTTTATGTATTGTAATAATGGAGGTGGTTTCCCTACTTACTGATTTTGTTTATGTGTCACACCCGTCTGAGTTGGTTATTAATGGTGTGTGTTTGTTTATACCTAGATTTGTTTCTAGGTCGTGTCGCTTATTTCTCCAGTATTAGGGGTTTGGTCTTGGTCGACTGGTTTTATCCATGAACTGTAGTAGTTCTTGGTAATGAGCTTTAGTCGTACTCTATTTTGTTTGTATCAAGCGGGTCTTTTCCCATTAGGTCTCAACACTTATGTTCGCCTTTGTACTTCATCTGTCTTCAGTGATGGATTTAGTCAATGTTCGGGGTGAAATTCTCTTGTAGGTTGTGGTCATTTGCGACTCTTTGTGTAATTTGTTAATTATTAATGAAATTTTCCGTTTTAAAAAAATAATTAGGTGTCATTATGACCTTTTGTTTTCTCTTTATTAACTTAATAACAACTATTTATTTTTTAATAAAGTGAAATAAATAATATTTTTTACCACCTCAAGTGGTATCTCCGTTTTTTATCCAAAAAAAAAAAAAAAAAGAGTTATATACATAAATGTCCACTTAAAGGTCTTTGAACCTAAAAATGTTTACTATTCTATTTATCTACAAAACTGTCCATCGTCCTGTATAAAAATGCAAAATAATCCTTATATAAAGAAAAAGAACCAGAAATAATGAAACACAAAAAAATAAAATTTTGAGATTGAAATCTTAAATTAAAATCTGGAAAGTACATTTAATTAAACGGATCATATTCAATATATGGAAACTTTTTCCAACCAAAAATAACAAAGCACCCCAAAAACCAATTGCAAAAACGGGGATTACCCAATTTTTATTCCAAGAATTTTGATCGCCCTAATTTCTGTCTTTGTCGCCCAAAAGCCCTAAAAATCCACCTCCATGCATGAAAATTATATTTTCTTTATCATAAATATATAAAAATTCCAATAATGAGAATAATCTTGAACTACACTAAGAATAAAAATAACAAAATAACAAAAACATGCTAGGATTTCCTTAAAAAAGGAAAAAAAAAAAAGTCATTATAATAATAAACATAACATGCGTGGAAATTATATTCTCTTTAGAAATTACTCTTGTGAACTATTCTAAGAATGAAAAGAGCAAAAACATACGAGGATTGATACCCGCAATATAACAAAGTTCAATGGCAATAAGTTGTAGAAAACATACCATGCTTGAGATTAATGTTTCCTTGATCATAAATTCTTAAGAATTATAATAATGAAAGTATTTTTTGAACTATCTATACTAACAATGAAAAGAACAAAAAATATACTAGGATTAACAAAAATAAAAAAGGTAGGAAATCATTATAATAATGAGCATTCCATGCGTGAAATTAATATTTTCTTTATCACAAATTCCTAAAGATTATAGTAATAAAAGTATTCTTGAATTACACTAACTAACATAACGAATATGCACAAATGAATACGCATTTTCATTAGGATAATGATTATATTATTATGAAACAGAACTAATAATATATAAGAAACACGAAAAAAATATACTCAATAATAAGTGTTTTCATTATTTTAACATAAGTATCATTATCGAACAGACTGAAAAAAAAAAAAAATATATATATATATATATTAATGAATCTCAAACAATAAAATGCATGAGATATGAACTTATAAAGAAAGCTGATTCATTATTGTAATGATACTATCATTTATTATGATAAAAGTCCATACAAAAAGTTAACATGTAAAATAGAGTAGTGCTGGAACTTTGGACGGGCCGTCCGCGACCGCCCGAAAAACCCGAGGATTTGCCCGAGTCCGAACCCGACCCGCCCGAGATTTTGGGGCCGCCCGTCCGAGCCCAAATTTCCCCTTGAACGGGCCGCGGGCTTGTGTTAGTCCGCCCGAGCCCGCCCGAATTTTTTTTAAATATTTTTTAATTTTTATAATTATTAAGTTAGTTTGTGTTAAAATTATGTAAAAATCAAAATCAACATTCAATAGACATTATT
>NW_010361284.1:97028-109138 GCF_000414095.1 Morus notabilis | reverse complement strand
GCTTGGATTAGTAGATTGCATTTGCTGCGTAACAAACTCATTAGTGGGAAATTGCCCTTCTTCTACATTGTGTTGGGCATCAACGGGAATACCACTATAACCAAAAGGATCCATTATAAAAAAATAAGATGAATTTGATAGACACTAGAGAGAGAGCTTTAGAAAAATTGTGAGAGAGATTGAGAGAGATTGAGAGAACTTGAAAGAGATTGAGAGAGATTGAGAGAAATTGAGAGAGATTGAGAGGGATTGAGAGAGTTTGAGTGAGAAAAATGTGTGAGGGATGAGGGGTATCTATAGGGAAATTTTGGGGTTAAAAAATGATTTTTTTTCAAAAAAAAAAACGGGATAAAACGGCTAGTTTTTTGAAATTCGGGTTCGGGCAGTCGGGCAAACTGAGCAGCTCGGGTTTTCGGGCAAAATTAAAAAAACTAGCCGTTTTCGGGCAAATCGGGCAATTCGGGCAGTTCGGGCAGTTCGGGCAACTCGGGCAACTCGGGTTTTCGGGCCGAATTCGGGTAAAAATTCAAAAACCTAGCCGTTTTCGGGTATTCGGGTAATTCGGGCACCTCGGGCGGGTCGGGCAGGCGGGAAAAATTCGGGCAAAATTCAAAAATTCGGGCTTCGGGTCGGGCAATTCGGGCACACCCAATTTTCGGGTCGGGCAGTTCGGGCTTGGTCGGAAAAATGCAAAAAAATCCCGGCGGACGGCGGTATACGGTGGTTAGACGGCGGCGGGTAAGGGGGGACATGTCAAATCCGGGCTGCCTGAGCCCGAACCCGAATTTCTTGCTTGGACGGGCGGGAATTGGGCCAGCCCGCCCGAGCCCGAAAAAATTCGGGCTTCGGGCGGCCCGCCGACCCGAAGTTCCAGCACTAAAATAGAGAGGAGGAAAAAAAAACAAAAAAGAAAAAACCTCAAAAGTTGTATTTACAATCATTATAGAATGAAAACTACAATTCATTGTAATGATCAATAAAAACGATTTAAATAAAAAGTATGAATAATTGATATTCTAACACATATACACAAAACTGAAGAAAAACAATGTAAAGCTACAATTCATCGTAATGATCAATGAAAATAATGTAAAGAAAGTATGGTTAATTGATATTCTAACACAAAACTAAGAGAAAAACAAAAAGAAAAATTTTACACAAATGAAATGAAAAAAGGGACGAATCCCCTTTGCTTACCGCATCAAAATCTCTACACGCAACGACCTCTCTAGCAGCACAATTCAAACATTTTTTTGGAGAACAACCAACGCCAAAATTCAAAAAAGAAATGAAAGAGAAACTGATATAATAGAAGACAACATCAATATTAAATCAAATTGATTACAAATATTAATTGTGGTTAAAAAGGAAAGTCAACATGAAAAATATGATTAGGAAAAATCAAATAATTGAATCAAATCACCATATAAAAAATGTGCCCAAAATAAGTTATAAGGGCATACTCGGTATTATATATGCCTTGTTAAACACGGGTAGATATTTTTATAATATTGTATAATAATATACAGTTTTAGATTCAGGGCTTTTTGTGGTGGACATTTTTATGTAAGGGAGAAATAGGAAAATAGGTCAAGACTTGAGATGAATTAAAATTAATAGGCTAATAGTTTACATAAGTTAATAAATAGGTCAAATTATTGTTTTCGTCCATAACTTGTCTGGTTATGAACCATAACTTGACAAGTTATTATCTATAACTTATCTAGTTATGAACCATAACTTGACAAGTTTATCCATTACTTATCTAGTTATGAATCATAACTTGACAAATTATGATCTATTAATTTCTATAACTAAAAAATGACCTATATATTTTCTTAAATGTCGGCCTATTTCCTATTTATGTAATTACTGTCAGCAAGTGAAGTGTGAAGAGGAGGGGGTTTGTTTCTCAGGCCCATAATCAAAACCAACCAAAAAGCCCAAAGACGAGCAACCCCAACCTCTAAGCCCAAAATCCCATTCAATATTCATTGCGGCCCAAAAGCCCAGTCATGACTAATATTCAGATTTATTTATTTATTTATTTTAATAAACATTACAGATTCATTTGGCCAACTGTAAATAACGTCCTGAAAATAACAATATCCTATGCTCCCCGCGCAATTTATCATCTCCACCTTTCACACCACTAACCTACGCCTCTCTTCTTCTTCTTCCTCCACCAATTACCATTCCCCAACCTTATCGCATCACTCCTAAGATGGAGTATCGCCTTCTGGAAGCTTCCAAGCCGGGCTTGTCGTTTGGAACTTCCTCAAGCCCCACTACTCGTTTGACAAAAGTCCGCACTGATCATTCCCACACCCGAACAACAACCCAAAAAATTCGGTGCCGCCATTTGTCGAAGCGGAGCTCCGAAGGTTCTGGAAAGGGCCTTCAGAAAGATCACAAGAAGGACCTGTCTCGGATTCTGCGAACCGACGCAGCTATAAGGAACATTGAGAGAAAAGCAAACTCCAAAAAGTATAACAACTTATGGCCTAAACCTGTTCTTGAGGCACTTGATCAGGCTATTCGAAACAACTACTGGGAAACTGCTTTAAAGGTTTGCCTTTTTTCTTTAATCTGCATTCATTTTCTTGTTGCAAATTAACCGTTTTCTGATTTGCTTACATTTTTTGTTTCTCCTCTATGTATAAAGAGATAAAAAGAAAAAAACATGTTTTGAACTTGAAGTATCATTTTGGTTTTGTTTTCGTTTCCTGGGTTCTGCTTTTATACGTGTCGAATAAAGAACATCTTTCTTTTTAAAGTTATCATTTTAGAAAAATGCCTGAGGGCACGCACCACTAGATAGAATGTGAGTAGCACTTGTGGACCCCGTGCCGCGAGACTCACTTTTATTAGTGTATGGTGTTGGACACTGGTGTCCTTACATTGTTGGTCATTTTATAACTGTTTGTAAATAATTTCCGAGAATGCATTTAGCATCATAGGGTTTCTCCTTTTTCTTTTTTCGTTTATCCACGTAGGTTGCTGAGCCTGAGATAAAATGAAATAACAAAATATAATATAATTTGACCAAGAGAGTGTTTTCACTGCTGCTGTTAAAGTTACTAATTAGCTTATGTTATAAAATTTTATTTGGGATAGTACTTATCTACCGTGGAAATTTTTTTTTTCTCTTTCCCAAAGCTATAATTGATTTTGAAATGAAAGAAGGATTGTTTTTGTAGATCTTTGAACTACTACGTCTGCAAAATTGGTACACTCCGAGATGCCAAACGTACACAAAATTGCTGGTGACGCTTGGCAAGTGCAAGCAGCCTAAGCAGGCAAGCTTGCTCTTTGAAACCATGTTGTCTGATGGGCTTAAACCGACTATTGATGTCTACACTGCCCTTGTTAGTGCTTATGGCCAAAGTGGCCTCTTGGAAGAGGCATTTTCCACTGTGGAGGAGATGAAATCGGTCTCTGATTGCAAACCAGATGTGTATACCTACTCAATTCTCATTAACTGCTGCACTAAGTACCACCGTCTTGATCTCATTGATCGTGTTCTTGAGGAGATGTCGTATTTGGGGATCAAATATAGCACCGTGACGTACAATACTCTGATTCATGGATACGGTAAGGCAGAGATGTTTGAACTGATGGAGGACTCTCTGATGAATATGATTGAGAGTGGAAGCTGCCTTCCAGACATTTTCACGTTGAATACGTTCATCGTGGCTTACGGAAATAGTGGCCAGATTGAGAAAATGGAGAAGTGGTATGATGAGTTTCAACTGATGGGAATAAGGCCTGACGTTAAGACTTTCAACATCCTGATAAAATCGTATGGGAAGGCAGGGTTATGCGATAAGATGACCTCCGTTATGGAGTTCATGGAGAAGAGGTTTTTCACTCCCAATGTTGTTACTTTCAATATAGTCATCGAGATATTCGGGAAAGTGGGAGATGTTGCAATGATGGATGAGTATTTCAAGAGAATTAAGCATAGAGGAATGAAGCCTAACTCCATCACCTATTGCTCTCTAGTTAATGCTTATAGTAAAGCCGGGCTTATGGAGAAAGTTGATTCTATTATGAGGCAAGTGCAAAATTCCGATGTTATACTAGACACACCCTTTTTCAACTGTGCCATTAGTGCCTATGGCCAGGCTGGTGATGTGAAAAGCATGCGTCAATTGTTTTCCGCAATGAAGGAGAGGAAGTGTTATCCTGACAGTATCACCTTCGCCACCATGATCCATGCCTACAATGCGCTAGGCATGATGGAAGCTGCTCAAGATTTGGAGAGCAAGATGATTGCCACAGATGACGATTCAGGCCTTTCGAAATGCCTGCCACAGTAAAACGTTACTATCTGTGGTCTTATGACACTGGGGGTCTCTCCAACAGATGGTGAATTTGTCACTTCCTGAACTTTCCCAGGCTCCAAGTTGGTTGAAAAGCAACCTCTAAAAATGGAAAGTCGGGTGATGGAAACATCTATTTCCATTATAGTCCAATGGCAAGTAGTCATGTGGTACAACTTACAGGGCTTAAAGGTCACCATTGCAAGTGATTGAGTGGGACCCAGTTCTTTTACTGTTTGTCACATGACAGTTCTCTTTTACTGATACACATATGATGATGCATCAACGTTGACTATGAATAACAATGATCGAGCTTAGAGCAATAATATAGGCTCAAAACCAAGATCAGTGGAACAATTGCTGACCATTTTGTGTTGGGATCTTGAAAGTAAAATAATCTAATGATAAAATTATTAAACATATTTTTAAAAATGATTATTGTCTGAGATGAAAACGTTTTTATTTCCATTTTTATATAAAAAATAAATTTATTTTAGAACGAGTTTCAAACGCACCCAATATCTCTGTCCTTGTGCAGTTTTTACATGTAAGAGAAGCAACTTTCTCTTCATTTTTTCCCCCTCTCATCTTCAAGTGTTTATACTGAGAAACTAAAACGAGATGCAATTTGGCTAGAAAATAAGATCTACTTATTTAAAAACGACATATAATACGTTCATGACAAGAAAAACGCTATGTCGCTCCATCAAATGAATATAAATACTTTCCTGAGCAGAGAGTGACATGTCGTTCGCCCTAAAAACAAAACCAATATAAAGTTGGTCAAAGGACATAAAACGACATGGCGTTGTTTTCTAAAATAGGTGAAGACATGTTCCTATATCTCCCTTTTTTTCTTTTTCTTTTCCAAGAAATAATGACGACGAGTGAAAAAGAAAAGAAAATAGAGAGCCTGCTCGTGCAGTTTATATCAATTCCTAATTTTCATGGTTTAGAATTGAAAGGGAAAGGGTAACTATAGTTTATAGTGACAATTTCTCAGACTCGATGTATGATTGATTTATCTGTGCCAATTTCTAGAAATGAAATTTGAACTAAAATTTCAATGCAACAATCTTTGACCTACATTAAATTTAAATGAACCAAGCTTCTAATAGAGTTAAACTAATGTTTAAAGTTTATAGTATACTAATATAGTTGATTTTTCGTTGACCTGAGATTTTTAATTTGAGATAAGTACACTTAAAAGCCGAAACTTAAGGTATAATTGAAAACTTTCAAATCTATTATGTAGATGTGATAACGTTTCCCTTATTTATATTGAAAAAGGTAACATAATCTAGGAGATTACTTATGCTAATCTCATAGGTAACTCCAACAGTGCTGGTCGGTCGTCACTCTTGATTCCGGTAATTTGATCTGGTAGATTCCTGGTGGTAATCCATTCTAATACTCCAGCGTTAAGTGCCGGCTATAAGTGGAGTAATTTTAATAAAACATATTTTGTTGATTTTTTTAATCGGTTATGTAGGTATCTGTGTAGATTTCCATGGTTACGGTCATATCAACAGGATCTCTAAACTCTGCTTTTTCACTAAGCTCTTCAAAAGAATCCACCACATTCTGAAGCCTGGCAACAAATTCAATCAAAAGCGAAGCGAACGTGGCAAGAGACAAAGCGCTCGCACTTTCGTACGTTTTGTAATTCTCCTCTTCTTTTCCCACATTGCCAATGAACAACATCCGCGAGGGCCAAGGCGCATTGTTATGCTCATGATCACTCGGCGGTGCAGAAGGCGTGCGAGCCATAGGAACAGTGCCTAAGTTAAGCACCGTCTCGCTCAATGACTCAGATCCCAGTCCATAATCACCATTTTGATGATCGTTAATATTCTCCACTTGCACTAGTTCATCATTAATATGTCGTCTTCCGATTTCCCAGCTTTCAGAATTGACTAGCAAGTAAGATCTATGGTCGATCTTCTTCTGCAACTTCTCATCTGCTTCATGAACCTCTTTGAGTATGTCTTTGGAACCAAGTTTTTCCATGTTCTCCACTTTGTTTCCAAGCAAGCGAAGGACTATTGCGCCTTCTGAGCCGACCCTCTGAAGTTCACTGCGGAATACTTGTCTCCTCTCAGCTGGAGCCTACGCGGTACACAAGTCACATGAGTTGTTAGTAGTTGCCCTGGCATGTCTAATATTATCTATTTCGACAACAATAATGAAAAATCTTGTAACGCGTTTAGTTATTGATTGAATTGAATTAATAATTGAAGCTATTGATGTAACGGGACGATATCAATTATATAAAATAATTATGGGTGAGAAACCTATGAAAAAAAAAAAAATTTGTGTCAAATGGACAAATAAAAACGACTAGAGCAAAAAAAACATAAAAGAAAAAGATCAAAACGATGTTAATCAAATACTTATTGGTACTGAGATATTTTGAAAGTATTGATAGGGTGTGTGTTTTTAATGTGTAGAGATTAAGATAATTTCTATTTTTATAATGAACTAAAATAGAAATACGAAAAGATAACAAGAAAGTTATCTATATATAGCGGTTATGATCCCCAGATCACATGTTACATTCTATTCTTTTTGACATTCCATCATCAAAGAGAGTAGAGAGAAAGTTAATGGATTCTATAGGAAAACGTGTTGATTTGGAAGGCAAACTGTACGGCTCTAGAGAGTAATTGGTCGTTATAGGTTCATGTACGCTTTCGCTTATTGGTCTATTGATTCTTGGTGATCCAACATGAACGTTCTTGGATTTTTAGGTGATGGTTTTCACCAAAGGATATTTTCTATCAAAAAGTGCTGAACTTACTCTTTTAGTGTATAAGTCAATATTTTTACCCCTTACTAGTTATTTGACTAAAATATTAATTAAGAATAAAAAGTAAGAATTCAGACGGGTACATTTTAAGGAGTATTGGTCTATTTTCCTCTAAAA
The DNA here is from genome assembly GCF_000414095.1 of Morus notabilis. Lineage (NCBI taxonomy): Eukaryota > Viridiplantae > Streptophyta > Magnoliopsida > Rosales > Moraceae > Morus > Morus notabilis. The sequence goes on along the minus strand of NW_010361284.1, from coordinate 101,887 downwards.
AAATCTTTATTAACTTATTAGTAAAATGATCCAGAACCGTGCCCTACCGGTTTAAGATTATCCTTTTACTTACTCTGTAAGCTTTTACTCTATTACATTCTTTGTGTACATTATTTACCTGTATCTCGGAGAGAATGCATCCATGAAGTGCCATAACCATGAAGGCGCAGTGCCTCAACGCACCGCTCACTTTGACGTAGTTTTGCCACGGGTAATTGTACATCCTGTAACGTCCGTGAGGTGGTTCCCATATTGCAAAGCCTAGCTACAGATGTAGAGAATTAAAAATTCATGTCAAAAAGAGCAGTAAATATTCTCTCACGTCAAGCAAAAGAAAAAAGACAGACGACATAAATGATGAATCCGTATTGTGTCTTCCTAGTTTCATGTTACCAGAGTTTCCTCTTGGCTTGTAGATTCTACAACCGACCGGTAGCTCTTGTACAGTGGGTCCTCGGCAGCTTGGTATGTCAGAATCTTAGAAGGGATTCTCACATATTCAACACACTGAAGGTAACCATTTACACAACCTGAGAACAAGGTTGGAAAACCAATTTCAGTTCATCAAATTTAAAATAACAAGGATTATAATATTCTCTTATAGCACTGAAAATCATGTATTTCAATATTTTTTCTTATGTCAGCACACACTACTATTGTTGCAATTACAAAAATGATAATTGATAATTACAGGTAATGACATGACAACAAGATAAAAGAACGTGATCAAAATTGATAATATTTACGAAATATTTTTTCTGCAAAAAAAAAAAAAAAAAAAAAAAACTTTTTAGTAGCTCCATTTTAATCCTTTAAATGTATATCAAAATTTATCCGTTAACATACCTTTATTTTAATATTATTTTAACATGATTTTAATCAAATCTACGATAAGTTATTACAGCAGATATCTTTAAAAAAATCTCAAAAATGTACATGTATAGTAAAAGAACGTCGAGTATATTGGCAAGTATTTAGAAGGGTTCAGTAAAATACAAAAAGTAGACCCGCCCCACTCGCAGAAATGCATAACAATATTATTGCTAAGGCAGAGGCACCAATGCAGCCTTTTTAATGTTGCTAAAAAATAAAACAAATATCTCATCAACGTTAATTAAATTTTTTTTTTTTTTTTTTTTTTTTTTTTTTTTTTTTTTTTATCTAGACTAGATTACCTTCTAAGGAGGAAGCGACGCCCTTAAAATTTTTGGCGACCAAGTGATGTAGATCTTCACCGGACCAGATTGGGAAGATGCAAATGTTAATCACAAAACACACACAAGCACCCAATGCTATGAGCACCAACCGAGTCACCACTGCCTCATTGTACTGCCCAGTTCTAAGCCCGGCCACCATTAGTATGCAATACGTCAATACAAACACTCGGAACCCATATTCGTAGGGTTTCATTGTTGGGTAGAGCTTCAAATATGACGCGAAAAATGCTAATAACATTTCAAAATTAATGAGAATCATAAATTAAACCGTTGAGTCTTTATATTGAATCTTGATGTCTGTATTAAATCCTGTTAATTTTTCTGTATATCATATTCTTTTTACCAAACTTATAACATTTAAAAACATGTACTACCATAAATAAATTTCTTGCATGCTTTTTGACTTTATTAATGTTTTTTTTTTTTTGTGCATGTTAAAGTAGTGTTAATACAAACCTACTACGAAAACGCTTATGACGATTATAGCTTCACCCCACAGGTCGCCCACCAACTTAGACAGCTGCGCGCAGCAGAATGCGAGTATTCCAGCTATTAGTGTTCCTAATCCACGATTAAACCCTTTAATCAAAGTGGCACCTGCATGAATTAAAAGGGTCGTGTTAGTTAATTAATTGACAAAATTACTTAGTTCAAAGAATAATAAATTAAACTAGTACCAACAGTAGTACTTTCTAGTGCATTAATCATAATATTACGTGCCTATACTGAACTCAAACATCACAATCACGGTGAGTATTGCCCAGATCACATATTGATCGATGTCATGGTATGACTCCTTCCAGAAAATGAGCAGCGAAACAAGTGCCAAAGCCAGCCCCATTTTAAACGCGAAAATGATTTTCCGGGGATCGGAACGTCCCATTTCCCATGCTTTTCTGGCGAAATCTACCGAATCTTTCCAAAACTTGTTCATCTTCTTCTTCATGGAGTTTAGACACAAACAGCTAGTAGTAGTACTTCTTTCGTCATCTTCCTCTTCCTTAAAACTGCCTAAGATTATCAGCCTTTCTTTGCTCTTTTCCGCAATATTGTGCCCGGCAAGTGGGTCCATAGGAGATCAACTACCTGCGGAGAAAAATATAATATATATATATATATATATGTAGATGAATTCTTATGGTTTCGTTTGATATATATAGTATGAAAAAAAAAAAACAATAGTTGCACAAAAAGTGTATAACTCTTTATATATTGGCCACTAGCACAGCATATTATATATGTTATCTTGAAGCTGAGAATATGAAGCCTTAATCTTGGCTAGCTTTAAAGGTTAATTTTTGTAAATAACTTGAAATTTGATATCCATTCAAAAGCACAGTGTAATACTAAAGACACTTGCTTTAGTACTATTTGGTAGTCTCCTAAACATATAGGACTTGTTCTTTTGAGTGAAAAACTAAAAAAAAAATAATTCAAATTATAATTTTATTCGAGTTCATATTTTTTTAAGTTAAATTTGAGTTTAAACTCGAGTTCAAACTCGAGTTCAAATTCGAGTTAGGACTAAAACTCGAGTTTAAGTTTTTCCTTCAACTCGAGTTCAGAAACTCGAACTCAAATTAATGAACAGTATTTTTTTTATTCTTAAAAATGCTATAATTTTTTCGTTTTAATTCTGATTGAGATGATTTTTTTTCTATGCGTTGATAACGAAAAAATGAATAAAACCTGACCCATATATCCTATTAAAATTTTTCATTAGCATTGAGTTTTTATTAAAATACTATCTAAATATAAATTCAAGTTTTAACTCACTCAAACACAAACTCAAAAAGATTTTTATCTCAAATCATAACTTAAATGTACACAATCAAATACAAATTCAAATTACAAGTTTAACTCAAATTCAATTTAAAAATTATACTCAAATTAAATTTTAAAAGAATAAGTCTGAGTTTAGCCTACGTGATCTCCGCATAGGACGACAAATCTTTATCAAAGTTGTCAGCAAAAGTGAGACTTTGAAACCACAAAAAGAGAGAAGAGATGTGACGCTTGTAGGCCTCTCTTTGCTTTAGCTGGTTAATTGCAGTCGTTTCCTCAACCATATCCTTTCCGCGAAATCTAATCTTTTTTTGGCTAAACTCAGCGAAATCTAATCTAACATCTGTAATCTGTAATCTGTAATCTTTAATCTTTAATCTATTTCTATAACATACCTAAAATAGCCAAACTTTCTTTACATTCCTGTTTCTCCATTTACCACTTGTCAGCTCTCACTTTCTTTTATTTTGCTTTTCTAATTCTTTCTTTTTACTTATTTTTTTTGAAAACTCGTCTATAATTTATTTACTATAATGTGTTTTTTTAGATATTTTTTTTCACTTTACTCTTATTAAAATAAACGCAACTTATCCTTTTGGAGCTGACGTAACAAACTACGCGAGCCTCCCGACGAAGCCAACATAAATCCTATCCGAATAAAAAAAAAAAAAAGCAGTTTCATTATGATGGTATACCAGCCGCCTGTACTTATTTAATTTTTTTTTTTTACATTTTTATTAAAATCACCTTTACATCATTATTATTTTCTAGATAAAATTTATGATAATACATGCATTTTATTCCACTAAAAAGAACTAATATTTTAGTCATTAGATTAGCTTTTCAATGGTATGATATGGAAAAATTTTTAATATAATCTATGATCTATATATGATAAGTTATCGTCTAATCTTATCTAATCTAATCTAACAAAAATAAAAGAGCCGAAGCTCTATTCTATGGAGCTGCCACATAGCAACCCCTCCTCTTTCCTCTCTTTTTTTTTCCTTTTTATTTTTGTATTTTGTATTTTTTGTTTTTTATTTTTTTGATTTTTTTATACATTTTAATTTTTTTAGTGTACTTTTTAAAAATATATTTTTCTCACTCTACTCCTATGAAAGTAATTTTTCCTATATGTTCTTATTTTATTTTTTGTCAATTGTAAAAATAATTTTCTTCAAATGTGTTCAACTTCATTTTTTTTTCGTATAATTCTTATCATATAAAATGTTATCTTTACGCATATTTCTTTTTTAAAATAAATTTAAAAATCTTTAAATAGTTATATAAATGAATTTTTTGTTATTTAATAAATAATAAACTCTTCAAAGGTTTACAACACGACAACATAGAACATGTTAAAAAATTAGTATATAAAAAGAGTTGAAACTCTTTTCTCTCATACTGCGACATGGCATCATCTGCTCTCTCTTTTTCTTTTTCCCTTTTTTTTTTCTTGCTTTCTAATCTAATATAGGTAGGCCTCCTTATGCCCTTTTTTCTTTATTTCTTTTTTTTTAATTTTACTCTTTCCTTTTCTTTTTAATTCTTTTCTCACCTATTTTTGTTTTGATTTCTTCTCAAGTGCTCTACGCTTCTAAGCATTTTAACTTTTTTATTACATATTTTTTCAAAATACTTTTTTACCTCAATATATTTGTATTAAAACAATTTCTTTTAAATATATCTTTACTTAATTTTTTTTAATATTTTTCTTTTCTTCAAAAACTCCTTTCTTTTTTCTATCTATTATTTAACATCTAATCTAATATATATAAAAAGAGCCAAGTCGCTTTTGGACTTGTTTTATAAGGAGGCCACAAATTTGCATTCTTCTTCTTCTAACTTTTCCTC
>NW_010361284.1:85872-96997 GCF_000414095.1 Morus notabilis | reverse complement strand
TCTTTCCCTCTTTCTTTTTTTAACCTTTTTTAATTATTTTTTCTTCTTTTCTTTTGCCTATTATCTTCTTTATTTTTTGGGAGATTCTTTAGTATATCGGTGTACCAGTAAGTCATATTTTTTCTAACCGTTAGATCTGTTCTTTACTTTTATGAGAAGTCCTTTGTTTTCTATTCTAACGTTCTTTGGCAGTTCATTTTGTTTTACAATATCCTTTCTTGAAGTACTTTCTTTTAAATATGACAATTCCTTTCAAATATGGGACCATCTCCGGTACTCTAACATAGCGGTAGGTTAGGTTTTTTGTTTGTCAGATCTGCATAAAATCACGTAATAATCAAAAAGTATGCAGATATAACAGTTAGAAAAATCTGCGATATCAGTATGCCAGGTGTACTAAAGAATCTCCCTTCAAATATGACTCTACATAAGTTTTTTAAAAAAAGAAAAAGGAAAAAAACTCCTTTGTAACTTTTATTTTATTTTTTTAATTTTTTCTTTTTCATTTTTAATTTTTTCGTTTTCATTTTTAATTTTTTCTTCTTTTATTTTGCCTATTTTTTTCCCTTAATATTTTTGGAAAGGTCTCTGATTAGGCACTTAAAAAATGCCTGACCGAAACGACAGTTGTATAATTCTGCATAAATCGTGTATATTTACATGTAAAGTCGTGTATATTTACATATAAAGTCGTGTATATTTACTTATAAGAAACGACAATGTATATTAATCCTCGAAACATGTATTTTTTATAGCAATTAGTGAACACATAGCATGAAAATATGTATATTAGCTGATTTATTGTATTTCATGTTAAATATATACGACTTTACATATAAATATACATGATTTTACATGTAAATATACACAATTTATGCAGAATTATACAACTGTTGTTCCGGTCAGGCACTTTCTAAGTGCCTGACCAAAGACAATTCCAATTTTTTTTGGCAATTCATTTTTTTTTACAATATCCTTCTTTAAAAATTTTCTTTTTCTCACTTTCTTTTACTTAAAATAACTCCTTTAAATATGTCCCTAATTAAGATTTTTTTTTAATAAAAAACTCTTATATAACTTTAATTTTTTGTCAATGTGATTTTTTAAATATTTTTTTCTCCTGTTTCAATAAATAAACTTCATTTCTACAGAGGCGTGTTTTAACACGAGGTCAAACATATAAAGGCCTCGTTCACTTCGCGGATTCGAGTTGAGATGTGACATTTTTTGAGAGCTTTCACTGTAGCAGAAAAAGTTAGATGTGACATTTTCTGAGAACTTTTTACTGTAAAAACCTAAAACTGAAAACTCGAATCGGTGAAATGAACGAGGCCAAAATTACTCCCACATGCTAACATTACTAGTATAATATATAAGGTAAGAGGCGACTAGTCGGACTCTTGAGCGTGACCAAAGGGAACTTCATGTGCCAAGTAATGTTTGCACTAAGTCATGATTATTTAGGTCGGAAAATAAGTGTCACCTTAGCTTCCTAAGAGCTAATGAACAGTCTAAATAATCTCAAGCGCCTTTACTGGGCTCGAATTTGAGATCTCTTATATCACTTGAGACTACCACCAAAGTGGTAGCTTAAAAATATAAAGCATTTCATTAAAAATAAAAAAAAACTATCAAGCATATTCAGCAAATAAATAAATGAATAAGTCCCCACGTGTTTTTTTTTTTAATTTTCTTCTGTTTGTCTTTATTAAGTATGGAGAACAAGCTTAAGGCCCTTCTTATACTCTAATAGGACTTTCAGCTATCTCTACTTTTTTAAAAGAAAACATAGATAGGATGACTGATTAATCATCTAACTTTATACTTCCTAGCTTTGATTCTTAACACAAAACTGACAATAAATTCTTAAAATTTTATATAGGCAATGACGTTTCTTAAAAACTTAAAATTTTATGAAATGAATTACATAACGTGCAAAAATATTACGAGGTTCAAGGATTTTTAAGGGCATTAAAATGTAAATATCGATACTTAGTGTCAGCTCAATTTAAATTCAAGTGACATATGATAGTTTGATGATCTTAACTTGTTTTTAACTGATTAATCCTCGAACTTTATACTTCACTAGCTTTGATTTTTAACACTAAAACTGACAATAAATTCTTAAAATTTTATATAGGTAATGACGTTTCTTAAAAACTTAAAATTTTATGAAATGAATTACATAACGTGCAAAAATGTTACGAGGTTCAAGGGTTTTCAAGGGCATTAAAGTATAAATATCGATACTTGGTATCAACTCAATTTAAATTCAAGTGGGTATATATTGGATTTTATGCATAAATTGATTTGAATGGGATGCCATATTTAGAAATCCAATACATTTTGAATTAGAAATGTTGGATTTTATGCGGAGTACTCAACCCTAGATGCAACAATATGGTTGGTGTTATTACCATATTTTCCACATTTATTAAACGTGCAATGAATGTTAGTGCTCAAAAAATTGTGTCCCTGTACACGATCCAGACCAAGTTTTTTAAATCGGACCGTTTAACGATTTGAAAAACTTTCAAATGAAACCTCACTGTTTTAGACAATAGGACCGGATCGGAATTTTTTTTCTTAGCTTTTAGTTATTATAGTCTCGTTTACTTTTATAGATTTGAATTTTTAATTCGAGTTGAGATGTAGTATTTTTTAAAAGTTTTTAATTGTAACAGAGAAAATTAGATGTGACATTTTCTGAAAGCTTTTAAATGTAGAAACCTAAAACTAAAAATTTAAATGTGTGAAATGAACAAGGCCTATATTTCATATTTCTTAAAAGTCTAAATAAAAGTTAAATACAACAAGTAAACAAAATCATATACTAAATATAGCCCATTTAAATTAGTATTCTTTGAGGATAAAAAGCTTAAATATAACAAATAAAGTCAATATTTCATCTTTTTACTAAGTATATAAAAGACTATTCAGTATATAAAATTTCAAACTAAACCAGGCTAGACCCTTTTAAAACGGTTTGGCATGTATTTTGGACCCGTTTAGTTCGTTGATTCGAGTTCTTAATTCGAGTTGAGATGTGATTTTATGTGAGAGTTTTTTACTGTAACAAAACTCGAATTCTAAACTCGAATCGATGCAATAAATAGGGCCTTAGACGGTCGGTAAGTGGTTCTAACGTGTAACCAAACTGGCAGTCTAGTTGAAAACTGTCAGGTTAGTCTAGCCTGACCGTTTCAGGCAAATTTTGCATAGCCCTTTGCGCACGTTTTATAATTTCAAAGAGAGTTCAATCATACAATCTCTTCTTTCACTACAAGAATAATCACTTTAAGAGATTACACTTTTTGATACTAAAAAAATTTTGATAGCAGAAAACACACTTTTTACTACCAAACTTTGGTAGTTGAAATTATCAAGGCTTTAGTTACCAAATTTAGTAGTAAAAATAACACAATCCGCTACCAAATATAATTTGGTAACAAATAATGTGGCGGGAAATGAAATTTGGTTCTCGCCAATAGTTTTTTACTGCCAAAATAATATTTGATAACAAAAGCATAGGATTTTGCCACCAAAATTTGGTAACAAAATATTACTTTTTTGCTACCAACATGTTTTGGTAACAAAATGTTGGTGGGAAGCAAAATTTTTTCCCGCTTAAGGTATTTGCTACCGACTTATTCTTCGTAGCAAAATAAATAACATTTGCTACCAAGTGTTGGAAGCAAAATATAACTATCTGCCACTAAAATTTAGTAGCGAAAAATCAAGTTTTTGCTACCCAAAAACATAATTTTTTGCTACCAAATTTTGGTAGCAAAAAACAAAATTTTACTACCAAATTCATATTTTGGTTGCAAAAAGATGTTTTTTGCTACCAAAAGTTGTGTTTAGTAGCAAATCATATAGAAACTTTAAAATTTGTATTTTGTGCTTGTATTGTTTTTTTTTTCAATTTTCTATGAATATGTACTATATTAAGTTTTAACAATCATCCTAGTATATTTTGTATAACAATTATTTGATAATTTAGTTATTTTGTGTAAGTGTAACAAGAGACATGCTCATGTATACACATATGTGATCTTGTTAATTAAGTATATGTTCCACATAGAGTAGTATATAATCTCGCTATTTGATTGATTTTTAACTTTGAATAATGTATTTCTGTGACGACCTTCCTATGAGGCCGCCACTGTAGCTTACTTTTAACTTTTTAACTTGTACTTACTGGGGTTTTTTAAAATTTGCAGAATATTTTTTTTTCTTATTTTATAAGAAGGAATAATTTCATAATTCGTAACAATAATTTCAAAAGAATGAATCACTAAATTTCTTAAAGCTTTTCTTAATTTCAGTTAAGATAAAACCTTCTAGAAATATCTTTCAAACGAAGCAGCGTTTGAACTCTTGTTTCAAATACTCTTTAAAAGCCTTTCTAAAACAAACCAATTCAATCGGGCCATTTAATTTGACTTTAAAACGGATTTCGTGAGAAATCTTAAATTCAAGTACATCTTAAAGTCCTTTTAAAATCAATCATTTAAATCATCATGTTTAAAATTTATTTATTTGTTGCATACACTGTTGCAACGTTCTAAAGCTTAAATACTCAAAACTAGGGTTGTTAGCTACAACCTCAGTTTCCTTAACATACATATACTTTTTAAACATTCATGCTTGAAACCTTTGAATCATATAAACATATACATGATTTTACTTAAACTTATTACGGAAGATTTAAATATTAGCAGCATTCATTTTCATCTCCACCATTCATCCACCGCTCGCCATTACCGCATCAAAATCTCTACACGCAACGACCTCTCTAGCAGCACAATTCAAACATTTTTTTGGAGAACAACCAACGCCAAAATTCAAAAAAGAAATGAAAGAGAAACTGATATAATAGAAGACAACATCAATATTAAATCAAATTGATTACAAATATTAATTGTGGTTAAAAAGGAAAGTCAACATGAAAAATATGATTAGGAAAAATCAAATAATTGAATCAAATCACCATATAAAAAAATGTGCCCAAAATAAGTTATAAGGGCATACTCGGTATTATATATGCCTTGTTAAACACGGGTAGATATTTTTATAATATTGAATAATAATATACAGTTTTAGATTCAGGGCTTTATGTGGTGGACATTTTTATGTAATTACTGTCGGAAAATAGTAAGAAATAAGCCGATATGAAAAGTTTACAAAAGTATATAGGTTAATTTTTAGTTATAGAAATTAATAGGCCATAACTTGTTAAGTTATAGTTTATAACTAGATAAGTTATGAACAAACTTATTTAGTTATAAAAATTAATAGGCCATAACTTGTTAAGTTATAGTTTATAACTAGATAAGTTATGAACAAACTTGTCAAGTTATGGTTCATAATCAGATAAATTATGGATAATAACTTATCAAGTTATGGTTCATAACCAGACAAATTATGAATAAAAATAGTAATTTACCCTATTTATTAACTTATGTAAACTATTAACTTATTAATTTTAATTCATCTCAAGTCTTTGATCTATTTTTCTCTTTCTCCATTACTGGCAGCAAGTGAAGTGTGAAGAGGAGGGGGTTTGTTTTTCAGGCCCATAATCAAAACCAACCAAAAAGCCCAACGACGAGGAACCCCAACCTCTAAGCCCAAAATCCCATTCAATATTCATTGCGGCCCAAAAGCCCAGTCATGACTAATATTCAGATTTATTTATTTATTTATTTTAATAAACATTACAGATTCATTTGGTCAACTGTAAATAACGTCCTGAAAATAACAATATCCTATGCTCCCCGCGCAATTTATCATCTCCACCTTTCACGCCACTAACCCACGCCTCTCTCTTCTTCTTCCTCCACCAATTACCATTCCCCAACCTTATCCCATCACTCCAAAGATGGAGTATCGCCTTCTGGAAGCTTCCAAGCCGGGCTTGTCGTTTGGGACTTCCTTAAGCCCCACCACCCGTTTGACAAAAGTCCGCACAGACCATTCCCACACCCGAACGACAACCCAAAAAATTCGGTGCCGCCATTTGTCGAAGCGGAGCTCCGAAGGTTCTGGAAAGGGCCTTCAGAAAGATCACAAGAAGGACCTGTCTCGGATTCTGCGAACCGACGCAGCTATAAGGAACATTGAGAGAAAAGCAAACTCCAAAAAGTATAACAACTTATGGCCTAAACCTGTTCTTGAGGCACTTGATCAGGCTATTCGAAACAACTACTGGGAAACTGCTTTAAAGGTTTGCCTTTTTTCTTTAATCTGCATTCATTTTCTTGTTGCAAATTAACCGTTTTCTGATTTGCTTACATTTTTTGTTTCTGCTTTATGTATAAAGAGATGAAAAGAAAAAAACATGTTTTGAACTTGAAGTATCATTGGTTTTGTTTACGTTTCCTGGGTTCTGCTTTTATACATGTCGAATAAAGAACATCTTTCTTTTTAAAGTTATCATTTTAGAAAAATGCCCGAGGGCACGCACCACTAGATAGAATGTGAGTAGCACTTGTGGACCCCGTGCCGCGAGACTCACTTTTATTAGTGTATGGTGTTGGACACTGGTGTCCTAGCATTGTTGGTCATTTTATAACTGTATGTAAATAATTTCTGAGAATGCATTTAGCATCATAGGGTTTCTCTTTTTTCTTTTTTCGTTTATCCACATAGGTTGCTGAGCCTGAGTGCTCCTAGGTGTGTGTAGGGGTTGTGTTTGTTCGCGAGAATGGATTCCTCGTCAAGTCAGTTTGGGGGTGTGGACACACTTGCGCGAATTCGGGTAACGGCTACAAGGGAGAAATCGAAAAGAAACTGTATCCGGCCAGGGATGGACGTAAACTCGTAAGCTACCGAGGGTAGGGATAATCGTCCAGGTCTTATTGTGAAACAAAAAAGCCGCCCCGCCACAACAGGCGGGTTGGTTCCTCTGTTAAAATGAAATAACAAAATATAATATAATTTGACCAAGAGAGTGTTTTCTCTGCTGCTGTTAAAGTTACTAGTTAGCTTATGTTATAAAATTTTATTTGGGATATTACTTATCTACCGTGGAAATTTTTTTTTTCTCTTTCCCAAAGCTATAATTGATTTTGAAATGAAAGAAGGATTGTTTTTGTAGATCTTTGAACTACTACGTCTGCAAAATTGGTACACTCCGAGATGCCAAACGTACACAAAATTGATGGTGACGCTTGGCAAGTGCAAGCAGCCTAAGCAGGCAAGCTTGCTCTTTGAAACCATGTTGTCTGATGGGCTTAAACTGACTATTGATGTCTACACTGCCCTTGTTAGTGCTTATGGCCAAAGTGGCCTCTTGGAAGAGGCATTTTCCATTGTGGAGGAGATGAAATCGGTCTCTGATTGCAAACCAGATGTGTATACCTACTAAATTCTCATTAACTGCTGCAGTAAGTACCACCGTCTTGATCTCATTGAGCGTGTTCTTGAGGAGATGTCGTATTGGGGATCAAATATAGCACCGTGACGTACAATACTCTGACTCATGGATACGGTAAGGCAGAGATGTTTGAACTGATGGAGGACTCTCTGACGAATATGATTGAGAGTGGAAGCTGCCTTCCAGACATTTTCACGTTGAATACTTTCATCGGGGCTTATGGAAATAGTGGCCAGATTGAGAAAATGGAGAAGTGGTATGATGAGTTTCAGCTGATGGGAATAAGGCCTGACGTTAAGACTTTCAACATCCTGATAAAATCGTATGGGAAGGCAGGGTTGTACGATAAGATGACCTCCGTTATGGAGTTCATGGAGAAGAGGCTTTTCACTCCCAATGTTGTTACTTTCAACATAGTCATTGAGGTATTCGGGAGAGTGGGAGATGTTGCAATGATGGGTGAGTATTTCAAGAGAATGAAGCATAGAGGAATGAAGCCTAACTCCATCACCTATTGCTCTCTAGTTAATGCTTATAGTAAAGCCGGGCTTATGGAGAAAGTTGATTCTATTATGAGGCAAGTGCAAAATTCCGATGTTATACTAGACACACCCTTTTTCAACTGTGCCATTAGTGCCTATGGCGAGGCTGGTGATGTGAAAAGCATGCGTCAATTGTTTTCGGCAATGAAGGAGAGGAAGTGTTATCCTGACGGTATCACCTTCGCCACCATGATCCATGCCTACAATGCGCTAGGCATGATGGAAGCTGCTCAAGATTTGGAGAGCAAGATGATTGCCACAAATGACGATTAAGGCCTTTTGAAATGCCTGCCACAGTAAAAAGTTACTATCTGTGGTCTTATGACACTGGGGGTCTCTCCAACAGATGGTGAATTTGTCACTTCCTGAACTTTCCGAGGCTCCAAGTTGGTTGAAAAGCAACCTCTAAAAATGGAAAATCGGGTGATGGAAACATCTATTTCCATTACAGTCCAATGGCAAGTAGTCATGTGGTACAACTTACAGGGCTCAAAGGTCACCATTGCAAGTGATAGAGTGGGACCCAGTTCTTTTACTGTTTATCACATGACAGTTCTCTTTTTACTGATACACATATGATGATACATCAACGGTGAATATGAATAACAATGATCGAGCTTAGAGCAATTATATAGACTCAAAACCAAGTTTTGAGTGATCTCATTCGTGGAAGAATTGCTGACCATTTTGTGTTGGGATCTTGAAAGTAGCCAAAATGGGGCAATAATGGAGTTGGCTTCTGGGTTTTAAAGGACAAAATATGAACTGGTGTTCAAGTCGAATTTGGTTCTTGGACTTCATCTTCTTTTGTTTTTGGGCCATTAGGTGTGGGCTGCAGTGGATAACGTCTAGCCAAGTCCATAATGGTGGTTGTTTCTGGGGTTTTACCAATGTTGAGAAATAAGAGGGGTTGTTTTCATGACTCATGAGATAAGGATGTTACCAAGATGGTAGTTTGAACTTGTAACCCAATTTGGTTCTTGATCTAATCATTAGCTCTTAAGTCCCAAACTTCAAAAAGAAAAAATAAAAATAAAACTAAATAAATAAAATAAAATAAAATAAAAAATAAAACTCCCAAGTCTTAAACTGATTGTTCTATGGTGGATGGCTTTGCTAAGAATTATAATTTATTAAATTAACCCTCGTCTTAAACCGTGATTATGGAGGGGCTTCACCAAATCTAATTACGTGAATCCTCATTAGTATGCTAATAATACTTACTATGCCTTGTACATGGGATTGATCATAAAGTTTCTTTGCGCGTTTTCTTTGTCAATGGCATTGATGGAGATAATTCCTCGTCTAAACTAACTACACAAGAAAAAAAAAAGTGCTTTTGACATACCTGTGGTAGCTTCTTGAATCTTTGAAAGGTTGCTACTTTCACACTCTTTTCATATTGAAAGTATGATTTAGGAGAGGTGCCTGAAATGGAAGGAGAAGGACAATTAAAAAAGATTGATGAATTGAGTGTGAAAGGAGCTACACATAACTACACATAGTCATAGTGGAGTTGGGAGTCTCAACTTTCTAATGCAACATCATTGAGTCATTGGAAGAAGTTGACCTTCACCAATAGGAACTCAAATTATTTTCCAAAGACATCAGGAAAAAAAAAAAGCAAAGAAGCTTCTAATGGAGCCATAAAAAAAAAAAAAAAGAAAAAAAAAGAAGCAAAACAAAACAAAAACTAACACTAACGGTTGATTAGAAGTTGTTCAAAGAAAACTCATAAAAGAATTCCTTTATTTCCTCCATGGCAAGCATCATTACACGTTTTGAACTTTTGAAAAAGAACCCATTTCACACATGTTTCTTCAACCCAATAATGTAGGGAAAAGTTGGATTAGAAGTGGAGTTTGGGGGTGTCAATTCTAAGGAGTTACATTCCGTTTGGTATTAGTCCATTTGATTGCATAAGGGGGTTAATTTGACAACATTCTTATATATGGCAATTTTCTTCTTTGCGGCCAATGATTAAACCGATTGCAAATAATGGGAAAAGAGGAACTGATTTTGGCATTGATCACTTAGATTGGACATAAATACTGTGATGTGACACAGCAATATAGTCATTATCATCTAATGAACATATAACATACAAAACTAGTGATTATCCGTTAAGAAAAAATGTACTTATAATAATTTGTTATTTTCTTTTCCCCTTTTTTGTGGGGGAGGGGACGAGGGGTTCAACATTTTTGCCTTTTTTGTGCTTGGAGATGCTGAAGATTTGGAATTTCTTTTGTTTTTTTTTTTTCCCCTTAATTCTCAGCGAAGATTTTTTTTTTTTTTTTTTTTTTTTGGTATATATGCAACTTCTTTCACTAGTGGCACATGTGGGTAAGATAGATTCTCTTGAGTCTTGAGACTACATTCCATCTTAAAATTTTAAGAGCAATATAAGTCAATTCCCAAAATGCGAATATTGTTGAAACTATATATTGTGTGGGATTTTGAGCAACCCATATCAATTGGTGTTCAAAAATTCCACTCCCTTTCATTTTCTTCTTTTACCAATTATACATATGGCCACTATTTATTCAACTTATAAGTAGTACTATCATGTTTGTTTCTTGTATTTGTCATTAATTCTAAATCATGATTTAGTATTTTTTTCTCAAAAAAAACATACGTAAAATAAAAATAATTCTGAATCATGATTCTGAATTCTTGAACCAAACGTCTACTTATACCTTTCTCTCTGTAACCCACTTTTGCGGCAAATTAGAAAATTGATCCTCTCCCTCTTTGTCCCCACTTTTCAAGAAAATGGAACCGTCCCACAATTATGTTCCTTTGAACCCATAACTCGGAATTTGGTGCTGCGTGTAGAATCTAGAGTTAAAAGAGGAAAAGAAAATAAAAAATTTAGAGCATAAAAGAATGTTTTATTAATTGATAAAAGACTTGTGCTTTTTGAGTTCAATAAAAGGATATGCGAAGTGATAGAACAATGATAATATTTGTGCAAAGAGATCATGTTAGCCAACCCAAATGGTGACATTCACTAATTAAATAAAAACATTAATTTAATTAGAGTCTATGCTTTTCTAGAGAACTTGTTTAATTTGGATGTGTTATTGGACATGTCAATTTAAGTCCCGTTCATTTCACCTATTCGAGTTTAAAATTCAAGTTTTGCTACAGTAAAAAGCTCTCAGAAACAGTCACATCTAACTTTTTATTACAGTAAAAA
>NW_010361284.1:79769-85472 GCF_000414095.1 Morus notabilis | reverse complement strand
TATTAATTAATAATATTGAATTATTATTATGTTGCGCTATCAAGTAAAACGTAATAATTAAAAACTCATCCGACATATGTAATATAAATATATATATATATATATCGCATTTCTTATATTATTAATTAACCCTTTTGGTTGGTTCTAATGTACTCAAGAGAACACCCTAATTTGATTTGATCCCGTCCACTTTTGGTAAAAAAAAAAAAATAGAAAATGGAGGAATTGCTAAATATGATTGAGATTATAATCAAATGTTCAAGATCAAGAAAAGTTTATTCCTGATCAAGTAGAAGAAGAAGAAGAATTTATTCCCATGCACTAAAGACATATTTATAACGTACAAATATATAATATACATATCCTTGACTTTATTTATTTATTTTTATATATTTCTTGATTGAAATATCGTGAAAGCATCTATATAATGGAATAAGGACAGATACAAACCAAATAGTAGAGTGGGTTAGGGGTTGTGGGGGGCAGATAAGGAGAGATGGCATTTTTCAAAAGTTACGCATTTAGATTGTGGGGTCGTTTGTTTTTTATATTCATTATTGATTCTGAATCATTATTAATAATTTTTTACAATATTTTCTCTTATAAAATATACACATAAAATAAAAATAATTTTAAATTATAATTATGAATACATAAATCAATCAAACGTCTTATAAATTTAAGTTTATTATTAACCGTACTACTAAAATATCTTTGTATATATACGTTTCATCAGATCAATGTCTCATGTGTTTCGTGAAAGACAAAACTGAAAGTCGTTGTTGCAGACCAAATGTGTCACCTTTCTATCACTATCCAAAGATATTGAGATGACTTTGTCCGTTAACATACGAAAATATCTCCATCCAAAAAAAATATTGTCCTTTAAATTTACCTATTCTCTTTTGTTTTCTTTCAAATTAAAAGAAAAAGAATCTCAGTAAAACTTGAAAAAAAAAATTAAATGAAAGATTTATTTTCTTTTAGTAGTAATTTAGAGAATTTTTTGAATGGACATATTTATTAAATTATGAGACATTCATGTTTTTTTGGCTATAATATATAGTTTGATTTGAAATTATGATCTAAAGTTGCATAGTAAAATAATATAAAAAAAAGATTTTTATATTCTACTGCAAAGAATCCTTATAAGAAAAGAAAACAATGCTCGTTTAATTTGATGATTCGAGTTTATATGTGATTTTATGTGAGAGTTTTTTACTATAATAAAAAAATTAAATGTAACTGTTTCTAAGAATTTTTCACTATAATAAAACTCGAATTGGTAAAATGAACGGAACTCAAACCGCCATTTATCTTTTGTTTTGAATTTTAGATAAAGCCAAAAAAAAAAAAAAAAAGCGTTAGTTTCATATTATTGTATTTGGTGTGTATGCCTGTCTCCGAGGGAAGTTAATATGCAATTTCCTTATAGGACAAATTTATGGATCAGAACTTCAATGATATAAGTTGTTGATGGATAATGACAAATCTAGGTACGTACTACAATATTATATATATATATATATATATAGAGGCAATTTGCATGATTTGCCACTACTCGATATAAATGCCATGAATCATAGGCCGAAGGATAATTACAAGTGATGTATATATATACGATATATGACCACCTCTTCGTGATCATCAACTTGCCACGTTCGGTGAAAGACGAGAAACGAGAAGGAAGAGAAAAAAGAATGAGAATATATATAGCTTAGTTATAAATGAGTGGACAAAAACAATCCAAAATATGCCAATTGCGAACCATGATGATGAGAACAATATATTTAGAATGAGAAATTTTAGTATAATTGTTTCTATCATTCTCTTTATCAGTATTCAATATTTGATATGAAAATTTTATTAGCATGATATATTATTATTTAAATAAAAAATGATATAATGAAGTTCACGTGTTAAATAGTAAAAATGATATAATGATATCATTTTTACTCTTTATTATTGATTCATAACATTTTAATTAAATAATTACCCTAATAAAAAGCTATTTATCAAAAATAAGAGATAAATGTCCAGACTCATTATAACTCGTAAGAGTAAATTCTCCATTTTTTTTTTGTATTTCTAATGTAGAAAGAAATACTCTTTAGCCCACTGTTTACCAACCCTCCTTAAATGCCCATCTTCTTGTTGTTAATTTGTTTGTTAGTGTTGGAAATCAGACAATTTATATCGAAATCAGACAATTTATAAAAGGACAAAGTAGGTTTTGTGATAAGGCTCAACAAAATTTCCTCACTCTCATGAGTCAGCAATGTCCCGCTTTCGGTTTTTATGCTTAAGAGTGTAGGACTTTGCTTCTCCTATTATTATTTACTCGTTCTTTTCATTTTTTTTTTTTTTTTGAGGGAAAAAAGAAGATTTTGTAGTTTCAAACTGAAATGGTTCACAGTCTTTATTACTAGCACAAAGAAAGTCAAACATTTAAAAGGAAGGGTGTAGGTAGATAGATCCATTAATAAATATGTAAAATAGCGTTCAATGAGCAATTTTTATTGTTCAAAGTGAAGCTGAAATTATTGTCGTGTTTGGAATTATTTTTATTTTTATTTTTTATATTTTTTAAGAAAGAAAAAATAAAAACGATTCTAAAACGGGCATTTGACACAATTAAAGACAAAAAACGGAAATGAAAATGATTTTTTTATTTAGTGTAAAATGAGAGAGAAATGAAAAATGACTTTTAGTCGTTTTTCATTTTTTATTTTCGTTTTCTCCTCTCTTGAGCAGAGAGAGATATTACTGCGTTTTTTTATACTGAAAGCAATCTCTTGATAAAACTACCAAACGCATTTTTAAAAATGATTTTTGTCTGAGATTGAAAACGTTTCATTTCTATTTTCATACAAAAATAAAATCATTTTGAAACGAGTTTTAAACGCAACCTATATCTCTTATCAACATGGTGAATATGAATTGGACTAAGATAATATTAGAATCTCTTGATGTTAGTTGACAAAAACATGGGTCAAATTCTTATATGTAGTTATAAAGGATTTCGAAGTGACCGTTTTTTCTTAGAAAAGAAAAAAAAATTACGATTAGTGTCTTAATTATCCGTTCTTGGTTATTATTTTGTGTGAATCTTACGTAAAATCCAGGAATCAGAAGGAAAAGGAATGGAGTGTCCCTAGCATTGTAACTGCCATGAATTGTCCAAATATTGTCGGTGAAGGCATTAAAAGGATTTAACCTATAGTGCAATATATCTAACACGTTATGCACTTTTTGTTACTTGTTATGTGGAAAGAATAATGCATGGCCCAATCATGATACACCTACACAGTTTCACATTTTTGCCCTTAACATGGTGGAATGGGATTCCGCCACGTGGAGTTTTCCTTTTTGTTCCATGTTTGATTGCACATTCACGAACGAGTACTTCCGTCATGTTTAACTACTCCGATCCATATTTTTCTTTAATGTGTAATTAAGTTAGATGATGTCATTGGATTAATGTATTTGTTCAAAAAGAGCTCCGTGAACTTCAACTTTGCAAGCTGAAATAACAAAAAAGAGAGATGCGTGGACGGTTAAGTTTTTTCAAAATAAAATAGGATTTCCTCTCCCCTCTCTTAATTAGTAGCGAGGCTAAATTGTTAGTGTTGGGTCGAAACCAACACAAGACTCTAGAATCGAAATGGAAAAAAATAACAATTCACACAAGAGAATTTTACCGAGGTTCAGGCAAAGGATTTTACCCTACGTTCTCGTTGAGTTCTCTCACAAGAAGCTCTTCCACTATTAGATCAAAGATTACACCCTCACAACTCACAATCTTAGAGAGACAAACAATCTGCCCAAAAACCGATTCCAAGAAAGAATCCCAAGAACGTTTACAGGAGAGAAATAAAAAACCCTAGAAAACCCTCTAATTTTCTCTCAACACCCAAAACGCCCAAATCCTCTCTTTCTCTCTCTACAATTGCTTTCGAGTCTCTCTCTCTAGAAGTGAATAGAATGGTCTCGAATAAGCCAGAAGAAACCGAATATATCAGAAGTAGAAAATAGCCTGCATCGACTCATCCAGCCATACACGTGTGCATCTGTGATTGGCTGTCCACTAGCCCTTTCTCTTGCAAAACGGCAAGTTGTTTTGATCTAATAGTGAAGCTGCTATTTGGATTACGTCGTTTTACTTGGAATTAAATCCTTCAATTAGAAATTAAAAGAAAATGAAAAAAAAAATGTTCAGTTATTGTATGGTTATTTTGGATTGAGTTGAGAATGTTTGGCTTGGAGATCAGTAAAATAATTGGAATTTGGTACACGCACATGTTAAAGTTGAAAACTTCTTACCGCAATTTATTACTCACGCTTTACTTAGTTTATGAATTAGTTTTGGAAAACCAAAAAAAAAAAATCAAAATAATGCGATGCACAAATTCTTAAGTTATATACCTGCCTTTGAGAAATTTACTTAGTAGCTTTCTTATTTGATAGAATATTACTTATTTATATCAGAGGTTTAGTATCAAGTATATATTCTTTGCTTAGATGACAAGAGCTTGAAGAATCTATGAAGACAAATGTGTATATATATATATATATATGTGTGTGTGTGTGTGTGTGTGTACATGTGTGTGTACGTAGATGAAGAAAAATATATATTTAGTTTAATTACCGATCGATAGGAAGATTATTCTATTTAAATGTTTAGCGAAGAAAATTATGAACAAGAAGAAGAATATTCGTCTATTTAAATATGTGAATTTAGACCGTGCCACCTAATAATGTGTATGTTTGTTTACGTTGAATGACATTGCATTGTTTCATGACGAAAAATAAAAGATCGATATTGCATTTGCCAAGTAATTTCCTCTTAAAATCTATCCATGCCCATAGGATTTCTGATATTTTATTAAGCATTATTGGTATAAATGTCAAGCGTAGCCAGTTATAAGCAAGTATATCTCTGTGTGTGTCTCTCTCTCTATACGTATATATATATATATATATATTTTTGGTGATGATTCAATTTTTGGCCAATTGTGATCTCTGTGTGTGTCTCTCTCTCTATACGTATATATATATATATATATATATTTGGTGATGATTCAATTTTTGGCCAATTGTGTATATATATATATATACATATATATATGTTGTATGTATATAAGAACTATAAGATGCATGAATTGCCAATTATAGCACCTCTTTGGAGTCTCTATGCATTAGTTCCATGCACATTTTGGGTATTTTTTCACGTGTGATCAGGCTAACAAAATTATTTTGAAAACAAAGAAAAAGACATATTTTAACGGTCACAAATTGGGTTTCTTCAATTGCGGGACAAGATATATTGATGTGTATAAATCCCAATAGGATTTAATTTGTCGGGTACTCCAAATTTGGAATCTATACATTGTATCAATTTAATATTAAAAATTATATACATATTTTAGGTGTGTATCACATGTCAGCTAGCTAAGCATGGTGGTGGGTATAAACGAATTCGCGAAATATATACATATTTTAATATTATTTCTGTTATGTTATTATTAATTGGGAGGGATAATGCCGGCGAGAGTATATATGTTTCATTTTCCTTTTTTTTTTTGTGTGTACTATTGATAAAGGAAGAAAATAGGCAGATTTACTTAGTACATAGGGCATTTATTATTATTTTAATAAATAAATATAAGATTTACAAATTAATTCTAATCCACCCTTTTTTTT
>NW_010361284.1:64328-79289 GCF_000414095.1 Morus notabilis | reverse complement strand
TATATATATATATATATAGCAGATCGAGTATGGTCGTCTTTTCTACAATTTTTATATTTCGGGCCTACCGAGTTTTTGTCTTAAAAAGAAAACTCTTTCACATCAATTACCCCATCTTGTTGAATGCATGAAAAGAAAGAATTTGTTGTTTCACGTACTCTTTTCCTCAAATGATGCAATGAGATAAGTTAATACATTTGTAATCAGAAAAATCAAACCAAGTTAAAAAAGCTAGCACTTTTTTTTTTATAGTAACTTAAAAAGCTAAACATATTATGGTACCAATACTTATAAATGGATTTTACATATACAATTTATCTAACGAGACATGCTAAATGTCTCTTTGATTGTACAACAACTTAATTCAATGGTCAATAATACATCGTTCAATCATAGATCAACATTTTGATTTGTTGCACCACTAAACAATAGATAATCATCTTCTTTCAATAACAAAGTCAATAACCCTATTTGTTATCTTGGCCAAAGTTGTAACTTTTATAAAAAAAAAAAAAAAAAAATGTCTAGAGCGTGTATTTATAATGGAGAAAATTATTTTACTCTATCAGTGGAAATTGTGTTTTAACCATTATATCAGTTTTTTAGCAATTTGATATACAATAAGAGCATTTTTGGGTCGAGCGCCATAAATTTTTAATGAGCACATGCACATATCTCACTATTATAAAATTAGCTTAATAATTAAAAATAATAGTTCTTATCAATAAAATAAAATAACTTCTCCACCATAAAGATTCCCTTATTCAGATTGAGTTCACCATTTTCCTTTCCGAATTTTAAAGTTTTATTCGTCAATGTTTAATATTCCATTAAAAAAATGGCATTAACAAACAGGATACATGCATGCATGCCATTCTGTTTCCAAACTGGAATCATAGCCCTGTTAGGGAATAATATTACTCTTGAATTTTTTAAGATAATGGAGAGAGCTTAACCTGTATTTACTACTATAATAAATATTTCCACCAAAACTAACATATAAATTAATATTAAACATATAAAATAAAGCTAGACCTGCAAATGGCCGTGATTGAGCTGTGATCACAAATGTGACAGCTCTACCAATAAGGCTAGCTGCTTTCTCAAAGAAAAAAACATAAGTATACCAATAAGGCTATTAATAAAGTTCTGTTCATTTTACCGATTTAAATTTAAAATTTGAGTTTTATTATAGTAAATTTTTTTTAAAAATATTCACATTTAATTTTTTTACTATAGTAAAAAACTCTTATATAAAATCACATATTAATTCAAATTAAAAATTTAAATAAACAAACTAAACGGATATATATATATATATATATATATATTTATAGATTCGCTGTCACGTAAGACGACTTCCACGCGTGTGCACACAAGATTCTCTCAGGTGCACACATTAATTAAGGTTCACTTATTATTGTCTTTTTCTTTTTAATTTTTTTTTCTTTTGGGTTTAAAGCCTAATCAAGTTTTTGACTGCAATTGGATGACCCCTTTCCGACTCGGGTATTCATTATTCAACAATAATCAATGCCTTTCACGTTGTGATATGGACCACACGGGATCAAACCGCCCCTAATGATAATAATCCAACTTGTCTTTCTTGCCCTTCAATTCAAAGTAATGTGTGAAATTCCCTAAATACCCCTCCAAGTTGACTAATATACCCTTTACGTTTAATGCCTTTTTAGTGCTTAATTATCGTAATTAAAAAATGGCCTATATTTGTAGCTACATCCTCGGAGTTTATATGTAGCTACATCCTCGGAGTTTATATTCTCCGTGAATCCATGGTATGTTAATTTACAACTCTACCCTCGATTTCTTTGGATCCAATTCTTAACTATTATTTATCTTTATCTTTAGTTAAAGATTTCCATGAACGAAGCACTAGATTGAGCATTTTACCCCCTTATCCTAATTAAGGGACGAAGAGTTAAGCAAATCAAATCTTTATTTAACGACTTAATTAGGTAATGTATTCCGACTAATTAGCTAATGTCGCTTTTATTTGAGTGATCCTAGGTTTTAGGGTCAAATATTCACTAATTTATCTATTTTATTTGTTCTCTAAATACCATCATCATACAGTCAGATTTTTTTTTCCTTTTCACCCTTGAGTTATTGCAAATCGTCGTTCAAAAGCAATAGATCTAGACGAATTTGACAAACTTGCTCTCCACGAAATATGAACTTTTCACTTTCAAAAAATATAAAAGAAAAGTTACAAAGAAGCACGACCACTAAGCTATGTTTGGTTCATGTATTAAAATCATGTGATTAGAACCATTTTTTATTTACGTGTATTTTTTGTGAGAGAAAACACTGTAGCGAATCATGAACCATGATTCAAATCATTGTTTAAATCCTCTAACCAAATATCCCCTAAGCTACGAAAACTTCACGCTAGCACTCATATATGATGAATACGAAGTCATATATTAAGTTAATACATATAAAAAAATTTCCTGTAATTCATTGATAATTGACGCGTTTATATAAAATTTGATGCTTTAGAAATTGTTCGTTGCTTTGATTTGAGGATTTAATTTAAAAAGTAAATTAATGTGAGAGAAAACATTATAATAGAAAAATGTTGAATTTAACTTTTTGTGAGAAAACTTTGTAACAAAAATTTAAATTATGATTTGAACTAGCTAAATGAGTGGAACCTAAACAATTGTGATTCAATCTTAACCTTGTGTTTAGTATAAAGAAATTAAGAAAAAATAAATTGGAACTAAAAAAGGTTATATAACCCACGTGAGGAAAATATAAATGAAGGGTTTGATGTTTCTCTTATTATGTTTTGTTAGATTGTCTAATCTAACCTTTTCTCTCATATTATATAACTGTGGCTCCAAAAAAATTTTCATTAATTCCACTATTCCCTATTTTCTCATTTTTTATTCTCTTATCAAACAAGCTCTTAATTAGACTATGTTTGGTACTAGAAAAAAAAAACTATGAATTAAAAAAAAAAAAAAACATATAAGCTGAGTGTGAAAAATAGGAAGTAGAGAGAGGATCTCTCTTATGGTGTTTGGTAGAAAATCTCTCTTCTAATATATTCGTATTGGAGAGATTAAAACTTGGGGTCTCTATATAAATCAATTTCCTCATACAACCTTATCTCCTATTTTTCTCCTACTAAACAATTATAAGTCCCTAAATGTTTCCCTTAATCCCCCAACTCTCCATCTATTCCTTGTTTTTTTTTTTTTTTCTACTAAACAAGTTCTTGTGCTCCTATGCGAGAGACGTAAAATAAGAATGATAGAGAGAGTTGGAGGATGGAGAATATAAAGTACAAAAAGGATTATTATAATTTTTCGTATTGTTTAGCTTACGAGTTGGATAAATCCTTTTCTTAATGGAAGGATTCAATTTATGAGACGTTTAGTTCATAGATTCAGAACTATGATTCAAAATCATTCTCAGTTTACGTGTGTTTTTTGTGAGAGAAAATACTGTATCGAACAACGAACCATGATCCGAATCGTAGCCTTAATGAAAATTAGCCTCTCATCCAGCTCCTTTGATCTCCTCTCTCCAACAAATCGGGCATCTCTCTTCCTCCATCTCTTCATCTAGCCAAACACACTTTAGAGGAACCAAATAATAAAGTAATTGTAAACATAATTAGATTAGTCACAAAATACCGAAGGGTGAAAAGCGTAAATTCAGTTCCACCCCCTCTATGCCATCCCTAGCTTGCTTCTCACATCGACCCTTTTTGAAAAGACCACAATACCCATATCTAGTTTTGTCCACAATTGTCAGATGCAAGCGTCAAGACCCGTCAAAATAAATAAAGAAATAATATAAGCAAGGACGGAGAGCGATAGGGGAAAGGACAACGAAACTCGCTTACGCTTACACTTGCAAAAGCACAACTCCAAATCTCTCTCTCTCTCTCTCTCTAACCTCTCTACCTGACTAAGACCGAAAGAAAAAACCTATATAAACAGACTCCCGCTATTTCTGCATCTCTCGCTAAAAAAACCATACGCATTTGCGCAAACCTCTCTCTCTCTCTCTCTTCCCCCTCGCTCTCTCTCTCCTCTCTTTCTCCGTAATTTTCATGGATTCCCCCTCTCGCTCCTCCGTCATCGTCATCGGCGCCGGCGTCTCCGGTCTGTAATTTCAAGAATTCCGAACCGTTTTCTTTCTCTGGTTCTTTCTTTCTTTCTTTCTTCTGATTTCGTTTTGTTTGATCATGATGAGTGCTGTAGGTATATCGGCAGCGAAAGTGCTGGCGGAGAAGGGAATAGAGGACTTGCTGATTCTAGAAGCTTCGGATCGCATCGGCGGGAGAATCCGGAAAGAGAACTTCGGCGGTGTGTCGGTGGAGCTCGGCGCCGGGTGGATCGCCGGCGTCGGCGGCAAGGAGTCCAATCCGGTTTGGGATCTCGCCGCCAAATCCTCTCTCCGCACCTGCTTCTCCGATTATAGTAATGCTCGCTACAACATCTACGATCGAAGGTCCGATTTTTCTTTTTTCGGAAGATTTTTTTTATCGTTTGTTTGATTTGGATTGGATTGAAACAGGATCGTTTGTGTGGTTTTTTCAGCGGGAAGATATTCCCGAGTGGAATCGCCGCCGACTCGTACAAGAGAGCGGTGGAATCGGCAATTCAGCAGCTGAGAATCCAAGAGGCCAATCCTTGTTCTCGCGACCTCTACAAAGTCTCCGAACCGCCTTCGTATGTCTCTCTCTCTCTCTCTCTCTCTCTCTCTCTCTCTCTTCCCACTTCTTGCTTCTCAAATTGATTTTTTTCCCAGAGCGCCAAAAACGCCAATAGAGCTCGCCATTGACTTCATCCTTCACGATTTCGAGATGGCAGGTGGGTTTCTCATTTTCTGTTTGGGGGCTAAGAAAATCGGAGGGGGGAAAAATATCATTTATTCATTCTATATTGGGTTAGCTGCGTCCAAATTTATGATTATTAAAAAAAAAATCTTTTAAAAAATATTTCTTTTTGAATGTCCTTTGTTTCAGAGGTTGAACCCATATCGACCTATGTGGATTTTGGAGAGCGAGAATTTCTAGTTGCAGATGAGAGAGGGTATGAGCATTTGCTTTACAAAATGGCTGAAGATTTCCTCTTCACCTCCGGGGGTAAAATCTTGGATAGCCGCCTCAAACTCAATAAGGTACACAAATAATTTCATATGATTTTATCTTTTTGTTTTTTTTTTTGTTTTTTTTAAATGAGTCAATCATAACAATGAAAAAGAAGAAAAAGAAAAAGGGACGTAGATGAGTTAAATACAGAAGAAGAAGAAGAAGAAGCAGAAGAAGAAGAAAAGTAGTAGGGGAAAAGCTCTCCTACTTTTTCTGTTATGCATGTACTGTTGACATTTCTTTCATATATATATGTTTTTTAAATAGAGTTGAGATTTATTGACCCAACTTTTGGAGTTTATAGATAATGACGTTTTCTATTTCTTCCCCCATTATTTTGCTTCCTTAATCGTGATTATAATATCGCGAAAAAAACGCCCCCTTTGGCACCTTCCTTTACTGGGGTCAACCCACTTTTTAGTTGTTATTGTTTTTAAACAAAAATAATTCTGTTTTTTTATTCTACAGGGCCTGGATTCTATGCTTTAGGTTCATTCATGATTATATTCAAAGAGTTGTTGATTAATATCTTATAAAATTGCCATTTTTTTAATCTTATATCACGGGCAACCGCTTCCTTTTTAATTTGTTTTGTTTGTTTGTAATCTGTCAAATTTTCTAGAATCAAGTGTAACTACCAGACATAATCTACAATTAGATGCAAAATGATTGAACATCTAGGTGGCTATTGACTTGAATATTGGACAACTTTTGTGAGGAGTAATTTTCAGAATTGAGTCAAAAAGTCCTTCACACTATTAATATATGGTTTGAGTATCGATAAATTCTAAATGTAAAAGAACATGAACTTCTCTTCTATGCTAACTTTAGTAATATTGAAATACATAGTTCTCCTAAGATTTTTCTTTCTTGGTTTTTGGTTGAGATAATTGTGCTTCTTGACCCGTTGTAATAATTTCTGGTTTTGAAACTATAAGAATCAACATTCAATCCCAATGGTTTGGCATTTGACCTTTTTGTCGCATGTAATTCAGTTGCTCACAAGAAAATAAGCACTTTTTGAGTCCATGACCCCACAAAGAGCCATTCCTTGACCTACCAACAATATCTTTGATTTCAATCATAGAACCATGGATTGCCATTATCCTTTTCGGTCTTTTTCCTCTCACCTTATTTATTTTCAAAGGCCTTTTACCACTTATTAATAAGTAGGACCCCAAAAGGTCCCCAATTTGCCTTGTTCTGCAGTGTCCATTGTCTATTATGACTTGAGAACAATAACCGTTGAGGTGAGATGTCATATCAGCTCATATGAGGAACATGAAAATAGGAGTCTTGTCACTTTTTTTCCCCCTATCAAATTAGTTATTAATATTTGAATTATTTGATAGGGTTATTTTCATCATATCATAAAACTTAATGAAAGTAATTCAGACCGTATCCTATCCATGATAAGTGATATTTTCCTTTCTTAGAATTCCCGACTGCTTAAAAATAGTATCCACTTGGATATTTGTATTGTACTAATGATTCAATTCATTATGTCCAATAAAAAATTCTGAGCATATTCCCCTCCAATAAATTTTTTTTTGTCCTTTTGTTTAAATCTAATTTTGTTGACTTTTTCATGTTTTGACTGTTCAAAATCTTAGCTTGGGGGGTTGTCTTAGGCTCCCACATCTCAAGCGCTTTGATAATGGAGCATTTATATTATGATCTGATTTGATCTGATCATGCATGATTTTGGGGCAGGTTGTTCGGGAATTACAGCACTCGAGAAACGGCGTTACGGTAATAACGGAGGATGGTTCTGTCTACGATGCTGACTACGTTGTTTTGTCTGTTAGCATTGGCGTTCTCCAAAGCGACCTCATTTCCTTCAACCCATCCTTACCCGTACGTTTCATCTTCCTTTTATTTTTATTATGTCGTCTTTAATATATTTTCTTCCTCTTTTGGAATGACTATGCAATTACATACATATAATAATAGATAACATCTATATTTGATTTGGAGAATCTTTACCGTTCAATGTGCTTCCTCTTACTCTGGTTATTGTCCAACACTTTCTGATAAATTTGTCCGACATATGGTGGAAGCTAAAAGCTTGGGTTCCCTAGGATATGGGTCCATCTAGGTGGGAGTTCCAATCTCAACTTGCATACTTGTTTATATAGATATAGAGAGAGGGTATGGCCCACAACATTGAATGCATTTGGTTGTAGTCACTAGTCAGAATCCATAGACAGCTAGGTCTCATTCCCAACAGAAGTGTATGCTGGCTGCTGACGCCAGGGAAAGATTTTCGAGGTGTTGTTTTGTGCAAATCCTGTGGATTGCTGTATCTCTAGAATTCCAACCCACAGGATTACTATGGGATGCCCCATTTCTTGATTTGTTGGTTGGTGACCAAGCAGCATCTTTTTTTTTAAGAGAGAGAAACTAAGGATGCCCTTCTCCTCACTTTTATTTTTCATTTTAGAATTTACTATCAGTTACAAGTCGTGGTCACAATTGTACAATTTAAATCACAGCGATAAAATGAGGAATATTTAGATAACACTGATACATTTGTGTCATTAGAATTGTCTGGTTTAAATAATGCTGTTGGGAAAATAGCCCCCAGCTGAAAAATTCCCCTTGTCGCCCGTTCATTTTCTGTCTCCGGCCTCTAGCAATTAAAGATTGGGTCATTTGAAAGTTATTTTGGGGTTAGATTTGTATTTTATGAAACTGTATTAACTTATTCTTTTAATAATGGAACAGAGATGGAAAACAGAGGCCATACAACAATGTGATGTGATGGTGTATACAAAGATCTTTCTTAAGTTTCCTTATAAGTTCTGGCCTTGTGGACCCGGCAAAGAGTTCTTCATTTATGCCCATGAGCGCAGAGGCTACTATACCTTTTGGCAGGTTGGTAATTTACCTTCTTATTATTTCCATAGTTTTTGCCTACTAAATTTATCTGAACTTTACACTTCTTTTTGTGAAATTTCTATATGTTCTTTATGCGAAACGTTTTTGATAGTTTTATTTAACCAGATCTTTAATTGAAGATTACTTCATTCTTCCTTTTCCTCCTAAACGTCCCTTTCCAATCATAATGAAAGCAAGATTCGATCTTAAATTCAGAGACTTGATAGTTAGAGATTTTAACTAAATTAGCGCACCTTTGCAATGTGTCAAATTAATGCACTTTTAATTTTGAAAGCGTACAATTTTATTAAATTAGCGTTTACTTCTTGATGAAACCTGCTGATTTACTAAATAAAATAGATATATATATATATATATATATATATATATATATATATATATAAAGATTAATGTTGAGAGTAAAAGTTGGCACTATTTCTCCTTTTTTTTCCTTGAAAGGTTTTCTGTTTAAATTTTGATTACGACCTTGTCTGCCCTATGTTTTTTCACAGTTGGTTTGCATCGACCTCCATTTTCAATTTGTTAATAAAAAACTAATTCTTTCCCCCCTCATGTAGTGTTAAAAGACTTTTTACATTATTTGTCTTGTATAGTTCTTCCTTTGATGATGTATTTGATGTTTGTGTCGCTATCTTAGAGCTGGCAATATTTGTTGAAAATATGGATACATATCTGTCTCAGCTGTTGTTCATTTCTTTATTCCTTTAATCACTTATATTATAATCAAATTTCAGACGTATTGGATCTTTTGAATTGATCGTTTTGTTTTTACTGTGAAAGATTTGATTTAATTTAATGGCCACACGTGGCCTGTTGCATAGACATTGTGGGATCTCCTTTGTCTGTTTGGTTTCCAATGTTGTTTAGTTGATCAATGTGGATTCTGTAAAAAGCTAATACCTAATTTATGACTCTCATAAAATATTATGAGAGATTGATTAGCATAACACCTTATTTTAATATCGTCACGGAATTGGATTCCTCTCTATAATATTTTTGTTCGAACTACGGTATCTTTCAGCCATTCGATGATAAAAAAGTAGAAAATCGGTTGGAGAAACAAAAGCTGCCAAATTTTTAACGGATGAGATCATTTTTAAACTTGATTTGGTGGCTGAAAACAGGACGTATCTTAGTATTACGAGTACTTTTCCTTCACCTCCTCGCCGTCTTTCTTGGCCTAAATAGTCAAATTTGTATTTGATGTCATGATCAGCACATGGAAAACGCTTATCCAGGGTCAAATATCCTGGTGGTGACGTTGACCAACGGTGAATCAAAGCGTGTGGAGGCTCAACCTGATGGGGAGACATTGAAAGAAGCCATGGAAGTGCTTAGAAATATGTTTGGGCCTGATATTCCTGATGCTACTGATATACTTGTGCCTCGCTGGTACAACAACAGGTTTCAGCGTGGCAGCTACAGTAACTATCCTATTATCACCAATGACCAAGATTTTCATGATATCAAGGTTTTTCCCTATCTCATTTACGCCTCTTATTTCTTTATTATTATTGTTATTATTATTATTATAATTATTATTCACTTACAATCTTACTCATATCCCTGAAAAATATTTGTGTATGTATATGTGTTATTGTTTCTTGCACCCCTTGATAAGGCATCATTAGGATGAATTAAATATTGCAACGGGTCAATTTGGTTTGCTGAAAATGATTCCCTAATTAAAGTTGTCACTGCCTTATTCCTAAAGCCTCACACTACCATTTCTTAATTCAAAATTTTAAATGGGCATTAATCTGGTGATATTACTATTGGGGAAGTTTCCTTGGACTCTCTTGAGCATCCTTAGAAAACACAAAAAGCTTGCCTAGAAGTATTGACATAATTTAAGATGCTAAACGTTCTACAATTTGTTTGTTTTCTATGTTGCCATCAGACGCCGGTGGGACGGATATTCTTCACCGGAGAACACACAAGCGAAAGATTTAGTGGCTATGTCCATGGTGGATACCTTGCCGGTAAGAGGGAAAAAAAAAAAGAAAAGATCTTCACAGTTACTACAAACATGATTTGGAAGGTGTTACTTACATGTGAATGTTGTTACATGATCTAATAGGTATTGGCACGGGTAAAGCTTTGCTAGAAGAGATGGAGAAAGACAAGGAAAGAAAAAGCGAGAGTCAAACATTTTTGCTAGAACCCTTGTTAGCGTTGACCGGTTCGTTGACTTTGACACAGACAGATACAGTTTCGGGTCCTCACAAATGCGAAATCCCCACACAATTATACCTCAGTAGCAACATTGGCATCCAAGAAGCGATATTATGACTAGAAGAACCTTTATACAATCATCCTCACCTTGATGAAGCTGAAAATATGATCACAACGAGAGATGTCAAGAAGGGCTTGGACAAAAATTACTTTCAGGCCCTTGGCGCCATCCATGAATTTGATTGAAGAGGCCAACCAAATGGGGGAATATAATGTGCGGAAAGATGCACATTTTTTTCCCATGGAGGGCATATATGATTGTTGCTGGGGGGGTATATATCAAAATATCAATTGGGGCAACGTTTTGGAGGTCGGAAAGGGAATTATTTTTGGCATTAATTTGAAGATTGGTTCGTTATTGCAGGAATGGAGATTTAAGGGAGCAAATTGGGAATACTAGGGTTCTAATTGTACTACTTAACACTTCATATTAATAAGTTAATACAATTATATCATTTCTTTTGGTGTTAAAATTTTCCAATTCTTTGTTGTTTCTTCTTGATTCTTGATTAATACACTCCGTCATCCAGCAAAACAAACAAAAAGACGAGCTTTGGTTTCTGATTGCAAGGTTTTGATCATTATGGTCCAAAACCAGGCTACTGAAGTTCATAAAGAAGACGATAGAAAGTAGTGGTAATTCACAATAATTTTGAAAATGACAATAATAAAAGAATTTCTGTAGATTTTAAAATCCATGGAAAAGAGAAAAGATGATTCAGATGCGGAAAGTGGAATCCTTTTCTAATGTGTCTCATCTCTTTCGATCAATTTTGCGCAGAATGTGTCTCCTCCATTCTTGAACGTTTCATACCACTTTTCATTTCAAAAAAGAAGGTAGTTAATGAAAAATTTAGTAATAGGTCTAGCAATTTGCAGCCATATAAGGTTTTCGCAATCCATTTGTAATCCTGTATCCTTAAAAAATAATGAAACATTTACTCTTTTATATTAAATTTAGCATTTTCATTGTGAATCCAATAACCATTTCAAAACTGCAATCAATAATAAGTTCCCCTTTTTCATTGACAAAAACAGAGGATTTAAACCATTTG
Source organism: Morus notabilis (assembly GCF_000414095.1). Classification (NCBI taxonomy): domain Eukaryota; kingdom Viridiplantae; phylum Streptophyta; class Magnoliopsida; order Rosales; family Moraceae; genus Morus; species Morus notabilis. The sequence goes on along the minus strand of NW_010361284.1, from coordinate 67,967 downwards.
CAATCCATCAGGTAATATAAACCAAAAGACAATCTTCCATAATTTGAAATCCAAGGTAAATCAAACCACCTTTGATCATCAAAATAGCCATAACCCATATCATGTTTTTAGAAGAGCAAACCATAACCCAAATAAAGGCATGAAAAAAATAACAAATTGTTGCATTATAAGTGATATCAAAATCAACCATATCCAAGACGATTAAGTACGCGTAAAGTTGCCTACCGTTGACGTGCATGGCGCACCCATAAATTAAAAAGTAAGACTTGTCCAGAAAGTAACTTAGTCCTAAAGGTTTGATGCATTTTGTCCTGAGCCCAACCTAATTTTCTAGTGAACACGGGCGATGTAGAAAAAATGCATGGCTCCAAAATCAAACAATACAAATGAAGTTTGATTGACGATAGAAAACTGACTTTGTCACCACGTTAGAGATTCCTGCATTGACGTTGTTCCAAGTATAAGCATAATTATGGGCTTGTGAAACTAGAGGCGCTTCGAGACAGCTTTGATTGGTCTGCGGTCGCTGCTGAGGTCGCTGCTGCTGCTGCTATCGGGGCTGGTTCTGCTGCTATGGTTCTGCTTATTCAAATAGCAGTCCTCCGAATAGTGGCTCAGATATTATTCTTATGTTTCATAAAACAACTATGTTTTCATATACCCAATCCCTGACATACTCTTTATTGTACATTCTAAGACTCTGTTCATTTCACCGATTTGAGTTTAAAATTCGAATTTTATTACAGTAAAACACTATAAAAAACAATCACATCTAACTTTTTACAATAGTAAAAAACTCTCACAAAAAATCGCATCTCAACTCAAATCAACAAACTAAACAGACCTTAAGACTTTGCACTTCATCATCATTTTATATTTTAAATTTGACATGCCATACCATTCATTTCTTTCATTCATTATGATTCATCATGGTTACCCTTGGCTAGGCTTAAATAAATTTGGTTAAAAGTTTGCCATTCATACATTGTTCAAATTGCAAATAAGTTAGCCATTCACACACCCTCCCAAGTCCTAAAAAAAAAATTATAATCAAAACCCATGGCAGCAAACAATATTTATATAATCAGATCTGCGAAGTGCTTAGAGCATAAAAAAATGTGTTGTTCAACATCTGGTACACGCACACAATCAGTCAATCGCTACCTTGTCATTCTCCAAATAAAACACATAAATAAACCCAACCCTTAAGGGTCTAACATAATAATAAAAATAAAAATAAAAACTCAACACCAAATCAAAGAAAACCCAAAAATTCCAAAGTCAAACCACAAGTGGCAGAGATCAAAACCCATGATCCATAATTGCATAAGCAATACTTAACACACAATTCCTAACATAATTAATATTAACAGAAAAGATATGTCTTTCAAAGATTTAGAAATAAGGTAATTTCTCAGTCTACATATAAATAGTTTGTTGTTGCTTCTTCTGAGGTTACAAACAAAAATCACAACTATCCCCTGCAAAAGTGCAAAGGAAACACAAACACAATTACAATCGTGTGCGAGTTTGATGTTTAATGTTTATTCATCAGCTTTAAATGACCAAGCGACAACTGGTTTCCCACATGCCACAAACGACAATTAATTTTCGTTTTGCTTAACAGACTGACAAACTTGAAACCACCGGTTGTATAAAAGAGAGAAAACAAAGAAATTGAATTGCATACAAAAGGAAAAAAAAAAAAAGAAGCTTTCATAATTCATAATAACTCAAAAAACACGGAACACAACAGAAACTACTAAATCCAAAAAAAAAAAAAAAACCCAGAAACCTGAATGATCCCACGGATCTGTGTGAAGGTTTTCAGATCTCATTCTACAGTGGCTCTGTCTTCGACGAAATTATTTAAAGATCTATTTTTTTTTAAAGCTTCATCTTTATAAGAATTTCTCTCTGCCTTTAAATAAAACAAACAAACAAACAAACAAAAAACCTTTAATTTTGATGTAATGCTTCTGATTGTTGTGGTCCAAAACAAGACAACTAGAAAGCAGATGTAAGTCACAAGAATTAACACAAAACGAAGGGATTTCTGTAAATATTAAAAGCAATTTCAAAAACAAAAATAAACAAATAAAAGAACTTTTCCATGTGCGTTGTGTTCTTCATAACTCCACTTGGCTAACATGAAGATGCACACTTTCCATGGCCACCTTTGTAGTCGAATTGAAGACAAGAATGACTTTGATATCAGTTGATATTTATGCTCTCGTGATGTCTTCAAATTCAACTACAAAGAAAGACATAGGAGTGAGAGAGTAAAGAACAGAGTTAGAGAGACATGCGGAAGGGGTTTGGTGGGTTTCAACGAAGAATGGAGACCAAAAGAAGAATTTATATTAGGGTAAAGGGATACAAAAGTAATTTTAGTATGTCATTTTTTATGTTGAGGTCGAAATTGGCATTTCAAAAAAAACGAAAAAGGATCAAATTTGGTAAACGACGTGTCTTGGCACTTTATTTTATTTTATTTTATTTTGTTTTATCGAGTTTGTGTTTCTTTTTTGTGAGTTTTTCTTAGGTCGGTAATATGGATCACGATACGATAACATGAATAAAAAATAACACGAATTTTATGGGTTATGGTTGAGAAAAAAAAAATTTCGAATCAGAATTGGGTCGACCAGAAATTGACACGAAAAATACGGGTCAATTTCGAGTTAGATCCGCCTAACCCGAACATGACACGAAACTCGTAAAAAACTAAAAAAATAAATATATTTTTCATTACATATTTTTTATTTTATTATGAGCTTGTGATATCATGATAGTTATACCCAAAATCTTATACTATTATTTGCTTAATTTCAATGGATGTTATTGTATTTTAGTGTGCTATGAATTTTAAATTATTTCTAATATATAAAAAACTAAATAAAAGTATACAATTTTCGTGTTAATTTCTGATCACGGGTCAATTTCGTGTCACGGGTTACTATCGTGCCGTATCGTGTCAACCCGTAAAGTAGTCGTATCGTGTTTGTGTTGTGATTTTTAAAAAATTTTGTGTCATGGGTCGTGTTCGAGTTGACTGTAAATTTAAAAAAACTATTAAAATATGACATGAACACGACATGTGACATGAATTGTCACTCCTAGTTTTTTTGGGTTTCATACTTTTAACGGTTGAAACTTGTTGGGGCTCTTTTGGCGCGGGCCTGTCAACGTGGAAGGTGCGAAACTCGTGGCCTCATTTGGTTGGTCAACGTTATATGTACGTCAGTCGTACCCTGTCTGTAGTGACCAAGAAAAATCCCATAATTTTAATAATATAATTCATGTATTCAAGTCAAGGATTTTCCTGGAAAATCATTATACTATGTACATTTTGTGATTGAAGGATTTATGGAATTAACATCTGCATTCCTAAATTCTGTAGCAGATTTCACGTTAAGTTCACATTTTTCCGATCAAGTAAATTCGATCGATAAATTCTCACCGTACTTTAAAACGGAAGAATTTCCAGTATAGATACAGTTAGAGAATCTTAATTTTAAGAATCTCCCAGCACAGTACAACCTAGCATCCAAAACCCGTATACAGGAGAAAATAACTGTCAGTATGAGTTTGGACAGTTTTAATGAGTAAGTTAAGGGAATGGACAAAAGTACAAGG
>NW_010361284.1:61774-62164 GCF_000414095.1 Morus notabilis | reverse complement strand
GTAAGTAGGAATCTCGCCTACAGTATAAATAGATTTTAAAGTAAACAGTACACATGAACTATATATGTTTGAGTACATTTAATGTTATGAATGCTATGCTATGTTATACTACATACACTTAGGCAGTACACCCGAATTATATGTGTTCGAGTACATGATATAGTATGCTATGCTAGGTCATATTGCATACACCTTAACAAGTCAAGAGGAACTTATAAGACTAATATCAGTTGAGTGCCGTACCAGCCTCCACAAGGGAGGTAACTCAAGCTCCACAAGGGAGAAAAAAATAATAATAATGATGTCCTCCGACTCAAGGGAGGCATTCAAGTTATAATCACGGTGTCATGGGGGACCTTGCAAACCCTCACGTCCCGATGATTGCGCGTA
>NW_010361284.1:38195-61723 GCF_000414095.1 Morus notabilis | reverse complement strand
AAGATAAGATAAGATAATAAGATTCTGATAAGACATCATAATTAAGCATAATTGGCTCATGCATATTTATTCATGTGAACTTACAGTTGTTTTGCGGGAGATAGTTCCTACTTGCTGAGCGAAAGCTCATTATAGAATGTTTATACTGTAGGTAAGCAACTGGCATATAATGCCTGATGGACTGCTGGCGAGTGGACGAACGATGTGGAGCTCGGGATATGGATACCACTCGCAAATATTTCCGCAATCAGCTTTATGTTACAAATAGTTTTGTTAATTATGATTATGAAACAGATATGTTAAGGTTTGAATATTTTAATTAAGAAAGCAATTTCGTATTTTATGTTTATAATAAGACCCTTAAAAAAAAAAAATGTTCCGTAAATTTTAAGAAATTTCAGTAAGTACAAGTTAAAAAGTTAGTTACAGTGGCGGCCTCAAATGAGGGTCGCTACACTGTCAGTGCGTCGGTCGACAGAGACTAATGAGCTTCTAAGTGTGATTTTTGACGTCGAAGATGGCCAAAGTGAAGACGTTGGCCCCAGCTGGGTTAGGCTAAACCTGGATGACCCCGAGGACAGCGGTATCCGAGGGTGACATCCGTTGCAATTTCGGCTCCGAGATAGTGAAGAGTTTCCGATGAAGACTTCTAGTGAGCATATGGCGTGGGAGAGGAATGTAACCGGTTTATGGAGGAAGTTCCTAGGCATGTAATTGAGTTATATCCATTTGTTTGTGAATAGAACGATTTCGACGGACGTAGTATGTTGGATGGGATAAGGCTCAACTTTAGAAATATTAGGTTATGGCTGAGGTGTTTTCACCACTTCCAATTGGGAGAACGCCTAGAAACTTGTTCTAGAGGGACTCCGCCGAAAGTTATAGAGATTAAAATTCTTCGTCAAGCATTCCCATAAACCAAAATCCAAGAGGTGAATAACCGGCTAAGAGGAGAGTTTCTGAGCTTGTTGTTTTGTGTATTCCAGAGACTCCTCAAAGCTTTTAGATGTGTGATAAGCCATATTCACATGTTTGTGAAAACCAGCTGTAGGACCACGACAGACGTAGTACGTCGGTCGGCAGAAGTAAACTTTGGGTGTTGTAAGCCATGGTTGGGTATTCTCAAAGGTTATCCAAAGTTTTAACCACTTTCAATGGGGAGAACGCCTAGAAACACGTTCTAGAGGAACTCCACCGGAAGTTATGGAGATTAGAGCTCTTTGAGGAGTATTTCGGTAAGTGAAAAACCAAGAGTTGTAACTAACAAAAGGAGGAGATTTTAGGCTTGTATTTAGGTTGCTAATGTTGGGTTTTCATGTGTGTTTAGCTTGGGGAAGAATGCCCGAGCATTACTTGCTCGGAGGAGCTCTGCTAGAAACCATGAGAAGAGAAAAGTTTATCTTAAGTGGGAGAGCTATGCTTGGCTTGCTCTCTCTCCCCCTTTTTTCCCCCATTTTTTTTAGAGTTTAGGTATGTGGTATTTATAGGCAAGGATAGGGGCTCCAAGAGGAGGGAAATTTCCCTTCAAAAGTGTTTGAATCGTGGCTAAAGCCTATGCATATAGTTGCGTCGGTAAGATGTTTTCAGCATGGTTCAATGGTGGCTTTCACCTCCTACAGGTAAAAGCTTGCCAATAAGATGCAGGGATGGGTTGCTGGGCAGCCAATATGAGCTCTCTTGGTTATTTTGAGTGAAGCCAAAGCAGGCAGCCAAGGGTTTAAGAGTTTGCTCTTCCTCATTTGTGCTTACCTGCCTTTTTTATGATTTTGGGGAAGAGGCCGTTGATGAGTTGGTTTTATATCGATTTATTAAGCTCTTGCAAGTTTAATATTAACTAGTTTTAAGGTGTTTTGTTGACAAATTGGTGTCTTCTTAATCTAATTTTACAGGATGGATGCAAGCATGATAATCTACCACAGATTACCATTAAAATCCCACAAAGCAAAGGCCCAAATTCCAGCCCATTAAGCCCACACACGGAGGACAATAATCCAGCAAAACAAAATGACATTATGCTTCATTCAAATAAAGGCCCAAATTCCAGCCCATTAAAAGTCCATACACGGAGGAGATTAATTACAGCCAAACGACAATGTGTTTCAGCTCCCAACCACATGGTATTACTTCATCTGGTTGCACCCTGCAGTTGGGGCTAATTTGGAGAGGATAGAGAGTTACGATTTCTGTGGGGAAAACCCTATCTCGAGGGAGAGTTTGAAAATGAAAACTAGAGGAAGATCCGGGATATTCTGGTGGTGGCTGGGATTTTCAAGAGGATTTTGGCTGGAATTTTGGCGGAGATATTGGAAAAAAAAAAGAAAGAGAAAAAGAGGGATTTGGCCAGAGGGCTTGGGAGAAGACGGATTCGTGCAGAGCTTCGGATGGGGAGATTCACGGAGATGTATTGCTAAGAAGTATTGGCTGATTCTTGGTGGAGAAACATTCGGCCATCAAGTGATTTATCCTTTGTTCTTCTTTTCTTCTTTCATATTTTATATGGTGATGTCTTCCAGATTTGTCTTTGGTTTATTTAATTTCATTATGGCTTAATACTTTTAGTTAGAGATTGATGGATCCGAACCTATGATTTCTGAATTTCAATTTGAATGAGTTGCAATTTATTATTTTTCTGTGAAGAATGTGTTCTATTGTTCTTAGGGCTTTTCATTTATTTAATTTGGGAATTGATCATAGTGATGTTTCGGATAGAGAAGCTATGTGATAGGAAACATTAAATTGTGAATTGAATCTTGGATGTGAATAATATTCAAGCAAAATATAGAACATGCCATGAATGGACGAGGAGTAACCGAATAGGGATTCAAAGAAATTCATGTGGTCAGTTTAAATTGTAACCGAGAGGGAGATTTAACCGAAAAAGGATTTTACAAATTCTAAGGCATCTCATATTGAATTAATCTAGAATATACCTGAAATAAGGATATTTGAAGTTAAGAATATATGTGATAGTTGATTAGACCCGAAATATGGATAATTAAACATTAGGGAATTCTACCATCTCATGGATAATAATAATTAAAATTCATTCTTTTGAGCTTATGGGTGAATTGGTGTAGGTGAAATCAACTCTCTAACATTTTCTCTCATTGTATTTCTTTCTTAAATCTTGTTTCTTTACTTTTTCTAATTTTTAATCTTTATTTAGTTTTAATTCACATTACTCCCAATTTCGCAATCTCTTATAACATAGTCGATTTAATCATTTTATTTGTGAATTTTACCAATCCTCATTGGGAAACGATATCTTACTCATCACTTTATTACTTGAACGATTGGTATACTTGCTAGTGTTAATTTTATCGCATCAACCGTGTTTTGACCTCCGGGAAGGAAAGGGAAATGAGAGGGAAAAAGGAAAGATACGGGGAAAAATGTCATTTTATCTTTTAGTGTAAGGTAATGGACTAATAGGCTTTTTCTAGACTATTTATAAAAGGTTTGGAACCGTAAATGTGGTAACTGTAAGCTTAGGTAATTTATTTTACTCTGTCTAATTTCCTTCATAATCCACGTTATCCTAATTTCCTCATAGACCCAAGACCACCCAAAGTAGGCCAAGGATCTAATTGGGCCGGATAAAATGGGCCTGGTCACATTTCTTGGCCTGCCAAACCACGACCCACATAGAAGTCCCCGAAGCGTAACTTGGGCCCACGTACCATACCTTGGGTCGTCTTGTGGGATTTGGGCCGAATTTGTACCGTGCGATTTTTTAGGCATCAACAAAACTATATTAAAAATTATTTATTTTATATATTTTTTTATCAAATTTAATTTTGATGAAATTATCGGTAGCAGTTGATCCGTTTAGAGCCTACCACTGAAGTGGATGCACTAAGCCAGAAAAACTTTGACACATAGAATAAAGAAAAAAGGGATAGCGTGGGTGATTGATTTGGGGTGGCGTTTGTTAATTTTATTATCGTTTTACACGTTCAAAATCGTTCGACATTTTTTGTTTGTTTGTCATTTTACCTTTTTCGTCATTACTAGTTTAATTTCCGTGCATGGGAGTAATAAGTTTTAGTTACCGTATTATTATTAAAAATATATAAATTTTGAATATAAAATCCAAAAAATAAAAAAATAAAATTTGGAAAGAATAAAAATTAGAAAAAGAAATTTGAATATAAAATAAAAAAATAAATAAGTTTTAAGACACTATTACAAAGAAAAATCTAAGGAGTTGTTTGGTTGGGGGATTCGTACCCCGATTCGAATAATGATTCGTGATTTATTACAGTGTTTTCTCTCACAAAAAATACACGTAAATCGAAATAGTTCTAATCTCATGATTCTAATCCATGAACCAAATGTCTCCTAAGTATTGATAATATTTATAAAAAATATAATTTAGGTAAATGGACGAAAAATGTTAGAAAGAAGGCGAATAACAAAAAAAATAAAGAAAAAAAAACAAAAGGGGAGATGAAAAAAAAACGTGAATAGTGTTTGAACAGTGAAAAACAGTTGGACTATTTAACTCAGTTCAAACGAGTAATATAATTTAAAATACATGCTTCTAAACACCAGTTCAAACTGTGCTCATTCAAACTGAGTTGAATTGAACTAAACCAGTAAAAGAAACATGGGCTAATATCTATAACACTATATAGAAATGACAAGGAAAAACTAAAGTATCTATAACAATATATAGAAATGTCAATAATTTCACTATTCATGCATAGTGTTTATAAAAAAATAATTTAGGTAAATGGACGAAAAATGTTAGAAAGAAGGCGAATAACAAAAAAAATAAAGAAAAAAAACAAAAGGGGAGATGAAAAAAAAACATGAATAGTGTTTAAACAGTGAAAAACAGTTCAAAAAGAGTGAATTTCAATCAAAACAACGTCGTTTTGGTCGAAACACTATGCATGAATAGTAAAATTATTGACATTTCTATATATTGTTATAGATACTTTAGTTTTTCCTTGTCATTTCTATATATTGTTATAGATATTAGCCCATGTTTCTTTCACTGGTTTAGTTCAATTTAACTCAGTTTGAATGAGCACAGTTTGAACTAGTGTTTAGAAGCATGTATTTTGAATTATATTACTCGTTTGAACTGAGTTAAATAGTCCAACTTAGGACATGTTTACTTATCCGTAATCGGAGTGGACATGATTCGGAGTGGGTAGGAATCGGAGTCAGAAATCAGAGTCAAAATAAGTTGTTTACTTAGGTTCCAGGAATCGAAATCGAAATCAATCCCAATCATATTCATGCGTTTACTTACACTCAGAATCGGAATAAACTGTTATAAATTTACTTACCTACCCTTTTAGTAGATTTTTGTGTGTTGAACTTTAAAAAAAAATTGTATATTATGCTAACTATCTTAATATTAGAATAACTAACTAGTAATTAGATTTTTTTAATCACACCTAATTAATCATCTAAGTTATTTTTTTCAATAAATTTTAACTCAATTTCAAGAAAAGAATATGATGATGAAATAAAATAAGAACAAAATAACTAAGTTTTAAGTCATAAACTTTCAAAAAGAAGTTTCAAGTCATAAATCAAAAAATATATCCTAAGCATAATTCAAAGTACCAACATAATTTAAGTAAACTAATAATTGGTTAATCTAACACTTAAACCCCACGACTAAGAATTTTGAGGGTGTATCCCTTCTTGAGTTGATCCAGAATGTTGTAGAATACACGTAGCAAATCATGCTTTGTTGCTAAAATATTGGTGGCATTATGAACTTGATCATCATCTAAGCCATCAATTTTCAACATTTCTTGATACAAGTTGGCTTGTAATCTAACTAAATTCTTTTTAGCAGTGGATGTGCAAAAACATTGCAAGCATCTCCTCAACATATACATTTCTTGTGCTTGTCAAACCTCCTTTCTCACATAGAAGCTTGCATAATCTTCTAAACATTTCTCTATCAATTCTTAATTGTGCCACACACTAGATATCACTCTCGTAAACCAAATCATACAAGTGACCTAATTGTTGATAAACCCTTATAACCATCTTTAGACTTCGTATCCTTCATTCATAATAAATAAAAATATAGGTACACATAGCAGCACACACAACCATAATCATTTGTAACATCATCACTATCTCTTTTATCACTACAACCACTCTCTTCTTTCGTACTAAAAGTCTAGACATGATTAGTCTACATTATTAACATATAAAATTAGATTTAGTATCACATTGTATATTATAAAAATGAACAACAATAGGCATAACACAAGAATCAAATTATAAGAAAAAAGAAAAAAAACTAGAGTACTAGAATCACGAGAAATAAAGAGGGATAAAAATTATTGATAGTTTCAGTTTTCTAATCTTATAGTAGAAATTCCTAAAATAAAACAAATATAAGAGTTTAAAGAAATAAAGAGGGATACAAAATTAAATTAAAATAAGGGAAAAAAACTGAAAAGCTAGAAGCATTATTAACGTGGAAAGGAACAACAAAACTAACTAAACTAAAGCATTATCAACGTGTTCAACACACAAAAAAAAATAAATAAAACAAAACGAAAACAAAAATAGAGGATGATTTATGGCTTACCTGCAAATTGAAGAACCACGGCAGAAGAGGGGAAGAGGGGATGGTAAATGGCTGAGAGAGAAAGAGGGAAATAAACCCTAGAGAGTTAAATAAAGGAGAAAAGAGGGTAAATTCATAATTTTGTATTTAATATCAGGATTGGGAGTGGCAATCCGGTGTGGGGTGGGGGGAGTGTCAATATCATTTCTCAATCCCAAATTGGTGTGGGGCCCACACATTCTCACTCTCATTTCAGGATATAAATGGGTAAGTAAACATATAGTTGATTCTGAATCCCAATTCCCATTCTCTACTCCTGATAAGTAAACATGCCCTTATAGTTTAGCTCACCTCTCAAGTTCAACCGTTCAAACCAATTTTGATCATTAAAAAGGTGACCGCTCTCTCTGTTCTTCACACATACCAAACACAAATTTAAATTTTATTCCATGTTCAAATTAATGAATCTACCCAGTGATAGATCCTTTTTTTTCTTTTGGTTAACTAATGAATCTACCCAGTGATAGATCCATAATTTAAATTCAGAAAGGGCACAATACAAGAACAAAATTTATAAATCGTAATAACGGACCATACAAGTAATGAACGAAGGCCATTTAAGCAATATTCAAATGCAAACAAGTTAGGAACCAAGGACATACTTGGAAACAAAAAAAATAAAAAACTGTACTAAGTATATAAATTTCAAGGGAGCTAAGCACCATACTTCAAAAAGGTTAGAAAACGACATTGATCCTTAACTCTCGTCAACGACATCTTTGTTGTTCTTTCGATTGTCTTTTGTGCCATTGTTGTCAACGAAAGCTATTCTATCAACAAACTCAGTCGAAGAGGATCTATCAACGAAAGCTCGTCATCAAGATCATTTCCACAGCCACAGCTTGGTTCTTCTCTTCATGTGCTTTAAAAGGGTGCACGTTTTATTGTGAGGGTTCCTGAATATATTCGATTTTCTTCGACAATCTTCAATAGACAATTTTTGTAATATGAAGTCAAATATCAACCTAGTACATAGTAACAATAGTATATAAATACGCAAGCAAAATATGCAATAGTATATGCATGTTATATTCAAATGAATATCCTCTATGTAAATTATTGATATTGCAAAATTTCATTTTTAACCAGAAAAAATGTGTGTGTTTTTTTTTTTTTTTTTTTGGATAATTGTCCCTAAACATGATCGATAGCAAAATCATACCATGACATAAGAATAGAATGGAATTTAGATGCCAACAAAATTACCAGCCAAAATTGTCTGTATTAATCTCTTCCCACTAATCAACAGCAATTTGATTTAAATCCACACATGCGGACAATATTAAAAAATATATTTAAAAAAAAGAAATAAGCTACAAATATGACCACTAATCGTATATAAAAATAAATAAATAAATAAAAATATTTCCAACTCATCGAAGGCAGAGCAATATTGGAGTCAAAAGGCAAACAAATTGTGCAATTCAGAGGGAACAAGAGATTTACCAACTATAAAAGCAGTAATAGAATTTAGGTCTCATCAATCGTCGTACCAAATTTTTAATGTAAAAAAAAAAAAACCCCCCGAAATGAAATAGAAAAAAAATATTGAAACGCCACGGTCTGTGGCTAAAAATAATTATCTATCAAGAGAAATACGCCTTCAAACTTCAAAACAATTACCACAGGACAAAACAATTTAAGGGCAAGAAACGAACCAAATCGATTGTTGCACCCAGTAATCGGCAAAGTAGCTGCGAATTTGATATATATATATATATATATATATATATAGACACACACACACATATATAATAATATATAAAAAAAAATTAGAGAATTTACCTAAGAATGTATGAGTATGAGTAAATACATTTTATTAGTATAATTATTTAATTAAAAAAGTTATAAATTAAGAGTAAAGATAAAAATCTTAATAATAGTATTATATATATAATATAATATAATATAGTCTTTATGATGTTGTCGTTTAAAAGAGGTTGACTATTAAAATGACATATTTTTTTAATTAATATTTTTTTTAATTCTGTTAATATTTAACATGACACTTTTTTAATTAAAATATTTTACATTATTTTTTATAAGTGTGCTGTGTGTTAAGGTTTTTCTTTATTTTTTGATTTTAGACATGTGTCTCTCTGATAAGTCATTATATTGTATTGAGTTGTATATTTCTCAATTTTTGTTTAAATGCAATTTGTTTTTTTTTTTAAAGTGACCTATTCATTTCTAATCTCAAGGTTGCCCTATTTATTACAACTTCTCTTTTTTAATTAACATTTAGGAGAATTCTGTCAATATTTACCAAGAACTTTTTTAAAATAAAGTATTTTACGTTAACACTCTTAGAGTTAAAAAAAAAGCTACCGAAACATCGTTTTTGTTAGTGAAACATAGAAAGATGCAATTTGAGAATTAAATACTTCTTATATTATGAAAATATCCTTGCTTAAAATGATATTTTTATTCTTGTTTCGTCACTAAAAATAATGCTCAGTGATTTTTTTTCTTAATAATGTTATAACTGCATGTTCACAATTATAAAACATTATCATGGATTAAAACCAATTGCGTGTTTACTTTGCCTCAAAAGAAAAGAAAAAGTGATGAGTGATTTTCTTTTTCATTTAGTAATGTATTTACTTATAAAATCAATAATATAGATTTAGTGGTTCTCATATAATATAAAGAATGATGATTTCTCTGAGAAGTGATTTTCTTTTCCATTTAATAATGTATTTACTTAAAAAATCAGTAATGGAGATTTAGCATATAATATAAAGAATGAGAAAAGAAAATGTCAATTTTTGCACCCCTTAGTATTGATACCTTGTCAAATAGAATGAATGCTAAGAGGATGTTTGGTACCTAGATTCGTTCCCTGATTTGAATCATGGTTCGTGGTTCGCTATAGTATTTTCTCTCACAAAAAATACATGTAAATTGAAAATAATTATAATCACATGGTTCTAATCCATGAACAAAACGTCTCCTAAATTTACTTTTTACCTTTAATGAATTACTCTATATATAGTCAATAACTATTTAATTGTGTAAAAAGACATTTTAATGATTACATTTATAACATTATTATTCTTAATTTTAGTAAACATAAGAAAGAGAATATGATTGTTTCCAATTACACCATCTAAAAGCATATTCAATTCAATGTTTAATTAATGTGCCAATTGCTAAATTTGAGTGCAAAAAACACACTAATACAGTACTATTTGTTGTGCTAAATTTTTTATATGCAATACTTTGTGACAATTTTCTCATCAAGTATAGCATATGAGAAATTTAACATTTGATTGTGATTGGTTGAAATGTTTATTTTTTCATATAATCATTGCAATTTTTACATTTTTAAATTATTTTAAATATAAAAGTTTACTTTTACTATTTTCAAAACTTAATAATTAGGGGAGAAAGCCCTATTCATTTTGCTGATTCGAGTTTAGAATTCGAGTTTTGCTACAGTAAAAAGTTCTCACAAACAGTCACATCTAACTTTTTTGCTACAGTAAAAAGCTATCACATAAAATCACATCTCAACTCGAATTAAAAACTCGAATCAACGAACTAAACGGCCCTAAATTTAGTATTTTAAATAGAATTATGAATTAAAATCAAAATCAAAATAACATACTATATTATATTTTTTTATAGTAAATATAACATTAACATTAACATTTATATTAGAGATAATTTAATTATCAAGTAAACACTTAAAAAAGAATCAATAGCCTTTAATCTTATTATTATTATATTTTCAATCCTATTATCTTTCACATTGTATTTATTTACGTTTGGTAGACCTACCCCAAATGTAAACATTTGATCAAATGGGTGTCTTTGTAATTAAGTAAAATAGAGGGTTCAATATGATTCTCCTTCGTACTTCTGTCGGCAGCTCCTAAAATGAAAAAAAATAAAAAAATCACGTGGTGCAACTGCTGAGTTTAGATAATCTCAGAACAGAACACTGATGAAGAGCACAAAAAAAAAAAACAGCTCAGTTTGATTGAGCTCCCAAAAGTTTCTTCTGCATCAACACAAACTGAAACTTCAAACTCAAACAAAACTCAAAACCCACCTCAGAAATTAACCAAAAACAAGTTTTGTTTTGTTTTTTGTTTGTTGTTTGTTGTTTTTTTTGTTTTGTTTTTCCATATCCAAATCAAACAATATAATGTTGGTCCAACAAGACCGCTCCACAAACACAACCTCAAAAAAACACAAACTTTCCGACCACTTCTCCGACAACCACCACCACCACCAACAAAACCTCGGATTCTCCAAATGGCTCTCCTCCATCAACCTCATCAAACTCGCCGCCATTTCCATCCTCACCTTCACCATCGCCGCCCTCTTCTTCTTCCTCCACTCCGCCACCTCCGACGACTCCTCCCCCACTTTCTTCTGCTTCAAATCCCACTCCAACAAAAACCACCATTTCCCTCTCCATTTCCCAAAACCCAATTTCAATTCAATCAAACCCATTTCAGATAAGTCCTCGCCTTACTCCTCCTTCACCTCCGACCGCTGGATTGTCGTCTCCGTCTCCGATTACCCCTCCGATCCGCTTCGAAAGCTTGTCAGGACAAAAGGGTGGCAAGTTTTAGCCGTCGGGAATTCGAAGACCCCTTCGGATTGGAGCCTTAAAGGTGCGATCTTTTTGTCCTTGGAGGACCAAGCCAATCTGGGTTTTCGAGTTTTGGATCACCTTCCTTATGATTCCTATGTTAGGAAGAGCGCCGGTTACCTTTTCGCGATTCAGCACGGCGCGAAAATGATCTTCGACGGCGACGATCGCGGGGAAATCATCGGCGGAGATCTCAGTAAGCATTTCGATTTGAAATTGTCTAATGTGGATGTAATGCAAGAGAGGATTTTGCAGTACAATAGGAAGAATGCTAATAGGAGTGTTGTGAATCCTTACGTTCATTTCGGGCAACGCTCGGTTTGGCCGAGGGGATTGCCTTTAGAGAATGTTGGTGAGGTTTGGCATGAGGAGTTTTACAATTTAGTGTTTGGTGGGATGCAATATGTTCAGCAGGGTTTGTCTAATGGATTGCCTGATGTGGATTCTTTTTTTTATTTCACTAGAAAGTTGGGTTCGGAATCATTCGATATAAGGTTTGATGGGCATGCCCCAAAAGTTGCTTTACCACAAGGTGTAATGGTGCCACTGAATTCTTTCAATACTTTGTTTCATTACAATGCGTTTTGGGGCTTAATGCTTCCGGTTTCGGTTAGTTCGATGGCTTCTGATGTGTTGAGGGGTTATTGGGCACAGAGGATTTTGTGGGAAGTTGGTGGAAATGTTGTGGTTTATCCACCTACATTGTATAGAGAGGATAAGATTGAAGCCTACCCGTTTGTGGAGGAGAAGGATCTTCATGTCAATGTTGGTCGGTTAATTAAGTTTTTGGTTTCTTGGAGATCGGATAAGGGCAAGTTGTTTGAAAAAATTGTGGATTTGAGCTTTTCAATGGCAAAAGAAGGGTTTTGGACCGAGCAAGATGTGAAGTTCACTGTAGCTTGGCTGGAGGACTTGCTTGCTGTTGGGTACAGTCAACCAAGGTTGAAGGCGGTAGCGGTGGGTGAGGCCGGAACAACTATCAGCCATGCGGATTTGAAGGAGTTTGTTCCTCAAAAACTGCCTTCTGTGCATCTTGGTGTCGAGGAATCGGAGATGGTGAATTATGAGATTGGGAACTTGGTCCGGTGGAAGAAGAATTTTGGTAACATTGTGCTGATAATGTTTGTGAGTGGGTCTGTAGAAGGAACTTCCTTAGAGTGGAGATTGCTTTACGGAAGGATATTTAAAACCGTGGTGATTCTGTCTGAAAAAGCTAATGAAGATCTAGCTGTGGAGCAAGCTTCACTGGATGAAGTATACAAGTAAGTTTTTCTCACCTACTTTGACGAACATTCGTGTTTTTCCTTCTAGTGTAGTTTAGTATTTCTGTTCATTTCATGGTTTTCTACTGAAGCACCTTTTAAAAGCAATAGAGTTAAATTCCAGTCATATAGCATTTGATAAGTTTTGATAAGTTTTCCTTTTACATCCATGTGAAATAGCAATAGTCTATACCGATAAAAGTTACGTTCTTATGCTTTTCCATTCAAAAGTAGGTCTTTTTTCACAAGTTATAACAATTTTGGTTTTTGAAGTTCCTATTGCATGTTGTACTAGTGTTTCTTGCTGCAACATCTTTGGATGATTGCCCCTCAATAAACTTTTTCCTTATTCTTTTTATCTTTCTTTTCCATCTTGTTCTGAAAGTAACTATTTGCAGAACTTGTTAAATTACCCCTGAAAAGGCATACTTGACATTAAAACCATGCATATGAACCTGCTTTGGCCTTGTGTTCGTTGCTAATTGATGGGATACGATTCTTGCTTTTCTTGACCAAGACTTAACCTGATAACTCTTGTTTAATCTGTTTCTCTCTTTGCTTCTAACATGTCATGAGTGGAATACAGGTATTTGCCCAAGATATTCGACAGGTTTACTACTGCAGAAGGGTTCTTGTTTCTCCAGGACAATACGGTTCTAAACTACTGGAACTTACACCAAGCAGACAAATCCAAGCTATGGATCACTAATAAGGTAATGTAAATCTCAAGCACCTGATTTCAGCTTCTGAACAATCAAAGCCTGATCTTCTTACCTGTTTTAGGTGCCTCAGTCTTGGATTACTGTCCCAACCAATGTCAAGGATTCAATGTGGTTTTCGAAACAAGCTGACATGGTTAAGAAAGTTGTGAGCACTATGCCGGTTCACTTCCAGGTCACCTACAAGGCGAGTAGCACAAGCAAGCACACTCTTGCGATCTGTAATTCAGAGGTGTTCTATGTTCCTCGGCGGTTTGTCGGGGATTTTGTAGATCTTGTAGGCCTTGTGGGCAATTTCAAAATGCACCACAAGGTAGCAATTCCAATGTTTTTCATGGCAATGGACTTGCCCCAACAATTTGACTTCGTTTTCTCTAAAATGGTCTACAAGCCAGAGGTATTGTCTGCGAACTCTTCCAACTCTTATTCTGCACAAGTACCGGCTATCTACCCTTGGACTGTGTCCAATGAGGTGGAATTCCTAGAGCTGATAAGACTCATGGCAGCTGGGGACCCACTTCTAATGGAGCTAGTATAAAATTACGCAGTTCAATAGGTAAAAACATTGCGACACTCTATTTCATGGGTTGTCCTCGTCTCAACTCACAAGAGTGAGACCGATTGTTTCGTGGGAAGATTCATACACACTTTGTCGACATTGAACTACCCTTTTTTGGATATCCTTGCACGCGTCTCTGCAGCTTTGAGGAAAAAGACTTACCATTCATATTACCTGTAATCTATTTTTTTTTACCCCCACCTGTATGATTAGTCATTGATGTAAATTCTCTCCAGACACTGTAGTTGACTAAAGGATATATCAGATGTGATGCACTTCTGTGAACCACCAATTTTTGCCATTGTCTATTTACATTCAATCTCATTGGCTGTAGTAATACTATATAACAAGAGTTTTCATTATAAAGTTGGTTTAAATTAAAGGAATTGGAATGAAACCAAGTCCTGGATGATTTGTAAATTTGGTAAGTCTGTATTTGTCCAAATATTGAAGCGGTTCCTTTCTATTTATGTGAAAAGACAAATTTATTTAATTGGATATAAACACCCCAAAAGTTTGAAGGGTTCAAAAGTAGCAGTATGAGAAGCTAAAGAAACCAACTTTTCAACTGAAATATTTTTGATACAACAATTCAGAGATGGCAAGCGCATCTCCTTTGGCCTTCACTGGATAAATCCCTGTACCTTCTTGCCAATTATTTGAAAATAATATCCACTCTCTTCTCCAATCCTCTAATTTGAACTTCTTATTTTCTGTCAAGCTTTTCAACAGGTAATTGAAATAGGACGAAGCTCGCGGTAGATAGTAGCTTTCGAGCAGCCCGCTCCAGAACTTATTTGCTGATGACAAGGACAAACGTAAAGTAAGATAAGATAAAAACCATGAAAATTGAGTTATATAGCCACCACATAAGCATATTTAACATTACCATAGTCATGAAGCTTGCTTTGATTAGTTTTTGTGTTATCATACCACATTGTCACCTGTGTTCTCGCATTCCACTCGTACTGAAGGAGAACATAGAATCCATCAGTCAATCACTTTTACGGAAATTCTATGGTAGGGGACAAAAAACTACACAACAATATGTATAGATTTTAGACTGTCAAACCTCATTTCAGTTATATAGGAACCAAAAAAAAAAAAAAACAAATGTAATAAAACTTGATGAAAAGCTGGCAGTGTAGAACTCTGCAGCATTGACATGGTATTTTTTTTCCTATAAAATTTTTTTCAAAATTTATATTCTATTTTCATAGGAATTAAATGTTGCTCCTATCACCAGAGAAAGTTGTCCACAAGAAATTTGACTCTCCTGATGGAGGCGAAGAAAATAGAAAGAACACGGCCAAAAAAAAAGATCAAAGACAAACCCAATAGGTGACAACTTAAGCCACCTTCTTATGCACAACAAAAATAACTAAAGCAAAAAGGTATAACCAGTTGTTGAAAAGAAAATTTAGAGAGCCTTTCTTCTAAGCAGACTAAATGACTTTACATAAATATATGAAAACTGTAAAGGGAAAATGTGTAGTTGAGACCTCATTAAGGAATTTATTGAGACAATGTTACGTCTAAATTTCATGGCTCAAATAAGTTATGCTAGTTCCAACAATTACTTTATGCTAAAAGTAATCCCAAGAAGGAATAACACGGGCTCTTACTTGTCGCCTTTCATGAGGATCAACAGCCAGCTTCTTTGCACTTTCAAGCCAGGTTCCAAGCAAGAAATTATCGTCAGATGCAAGAAGCATATCGATATCCTTTATGAGTTGAACAAATTTCTGACCATGGTATCTACAAGCATCCACATCCTTCTCTCGGAAAGCAATCACTGCATTGGTATACACTTGGTTTGCGAGCTTTGACAGCGCTTGGCGTGTCAAGTCAACCAAGTCATATCTGCCATTATGATATTATGCTCAATCAGAAATTAATTTCTCCTCATAAACCATCTATTTATTGTACAAAAAAGAACATGCAATTACGGACAATTCTGTCATAGGGTACAATTAGACTCTTGTTTAGTTTCAAATTGTCAGTCACGCCAAAATCATGTCAGAACAAAAAAAGAAAGCACGTATTTAACAGAATTAGATAAGGATCTGACATTCAAAACTGCACAGTACAAGTATGGTTTTTATTTTTATTACTATGATTATTATTATTTTTGGGAAGGAAAGCATGTTAGTAACGCAATTTACCTAAATGTAAGGCTTCCAGAAAAATTAGTACCGGCATCAATGAATAATTTTAAAGCATTGATCACTTCCGGAGTAGAATACCATAAATGAGCTTGGGGCAACTCAGAGCTACTATCTTGGAGTAGGAATCTTCTTTTCACATCTAGATCCAAAATCATTTGCATCCGGTTCCGTTTCGGAGTGTTGGATTTATGATTTGGTTCTGGATCCCAGTCTGGAAATTTTACTATAAAATCTGTGTTATGGTCCTGAAACAAGTTATGACTATAATTATGATGCTTAGCCATAAGATGATAACTAATACTAAACTCCAAATAATAGGTGTAAAACATACAGCGATCCCGTCAGTACAATTATAGATTGTCTGATGAAGAATTTCCCAAGCTGCCTCAACTTCATGAACTGCTTTACCATAGCGTCTATGGGAATAAAGCTTGAGCCATTCCTTTTAAAAGAAATAAGAGTTAAATCTTATTCATATAGCATTCATCATTTGACAAGTTTTGATAAGTCTAACACTTTCAATTGACTGTTCGACCTGTTTAGGTGAAAAGCAAGCTTAGCAGCTTTACCTGAACTTTAACTTTTTGGCTGCGAAATGCCATTTCGGACATCAATTCATAAACAACCGGATTGTGCTCTATTCCTTCCATGCACATGCCAACACCAACCTATTATTTTATTTGCAAGTTATTAAGTATGCTTTAGGAAAACAAAAAAGAACGTCTCTTTCACGGTTTATAATTCATATGTGCATGGAATATAATAAAAGTTTGTGTGAATTTTTTCACAAGGCAATTGTGATACCATGGTAGAATTGTTGCTGATACGAGCGTCAACTGGACCAGAAGAGACCGCATCCAATATGCCATACATTTCAATGTTTCCACCAAAATTATGCAATAGGCACCTGGTGCAAATTAAAGGTTCACCGAGTCTTCGGAAAGTATAAGTTTCTAAAGATGTTTCATATCATATTGCAAAAAAAGGGGAAAAAAAAGAAAAAAAGAAAAAAAAACGGGGGACATAATTAATTAGTTAAGAGGGATGTTTCAACTGTTGTACATCTTAGTCAAATATAAACAAGAGATCATCATTAGGGAGCCAATTACCATACATAAGGAGTGCCATAAAATTGAGAGGACGTTTTCCAAATTGGTTTTGAGTCAGCAAATAAATCAAGAACTATCATTTTCCCAAATGGAACAGAATGTAGAAGGGCCTGCAAAGGTCAGCATATTGAAATTAATCAAAGGAAAAAAAAATGTAAGCATGCATGTTATTGCACTTAGCATTAGTAACTAGGAAAGAAATATGGTAACTTTCACAATATTTTATACACGTACTTTCATTTGAGGTGGCTTCCAAAAGGCAGAGTCCGAATAGAAGAGCCAACCCTGCAAAATCATTAAACAATCAACAACATCCAATCAAAATTTTTTCTATCCGGATTGTTCTTTATATCTATAATATTGTCTTCTACTAGATAATTATTGATAGGGATACCTACCAGCATATTAAATAATTTTCGTTTATGTTCGGTGTCATTATAAAAAAAATGACTGTATGTGGAAGCATGCATCACAAACAATTTAGACACCAGCGCTTGACACTTTTACTGACATCATAGCTCCTGATATGGAGATTTACGCTAAAATATATCTTCATCATCTCATTTTTATGCTAAAAACTGCCATGATCATCTTTTCTCTTCAAGAAAAGATATCTTGGACATCACGTGAACATGCCAAAACATGGAATATGAATATCAGAAAAAGTGATTTATGATTGAGTAAAATATTCACGTAGGTCATAGTTTTGATACATAATCCTATATTTAGGATGGCAGTGGTGAATTACTAGAAGGGAAAAGGGGAAGTGGTTTGAAGAATTAAGAAACATACTTGCATTAACCAAACAGCATCTTTATCGCCTTCCGACATTGCTTTATACACAGCAGCTCCAAGTGATGAGATATAAGCAGGGTCAGTTGTAGGTGGAGAATTTTCATTAAATGTATCACTGCGTTGAGACATGGATGCATTTCAGAATTTCCTCACTATTGAGAGAGCCAAAGCTGTAATTAACATTCCACTAACTACGTAGTAAACAAACGTGAAATATCACGTCTTTGCAAAAGATCACGTCCATAGTGTTGAGTTTGTTCATCCGAAAAGTTCAATAACAAGTAATGAGTGCTGAAAATATTGTGGTCAGGGAACATAGCTACCACAATAGAGAAGTATTCTGCTAATTGTAAAAAGGTAATTGAGAAGGGGGAAAAAAAGTCTAGTTTGTTAAACATTGATAAAGTAAATGTGAAAAGTTACCAGTTGTAAATGTCTGTGACATCTCCATATTCTGCAAAATTGCATACAAAATGTAAATTAGAAAAAAGTACTCAACTGGAAGATGAAATGAGATCGTGTGTGTATTATTTTCTTTTTTTATTTTTATAAATATGAAATTACATATAATCATAATCATCTATAGCTTCACAATTTTAGTGTACTGATGTATCTCATTCTTGCTGTTTACATAATCACACATAATTATAAGAAGAAAATGTGCAAGATTATCAATGCTAATATTGGCAAGTAGCCACAAAGTATAGGCAATAGGCATAAAACACACCTTTAATTTGTTGTTTAATAAATGCCGCCCCAAGCTCAACAAATAAAGGATCCGAAGGATCAAGAAGGTATGTACAACACCAGCGAGGATCACCGTTAACAGTATTCCTAAATGAGAACAAGAAATAAAATTCTTAAAACATACAGAGAGTTGAATGGTTCTTGGCTTTGACTTGAAAGCAAATATAAAGGAAAATATTTTCATTTCGAAACGTAACTTGGAATTAGGCTGGGAAATACAAAAAGATTTGAACAAGGCTCATCTGAAACATGTACGCGTTATATAGATGTTTGCTTATCATGTTATTTAACAAGAAATGTGAAAATACCAATCCCCAAGTTTAGTAATGTTAGCTGAAGGACGTATCTTCTTCAAACTTGCCGGGACGTTTCCAGAGAATGATGGCAGCACTGGAATAAAGAAGAGAACACACATGACGAGCCACATCATGAAAAGGACCGTTTCAAAAAAATCTTCTTAATCTTATAGAGACAAGCAAAGTAGAATGATTTCTACTTCAATAGGCAGAGCAGCAGTTATATGGAAGCCGAAAAAGACAAGAGGTAAATGGCCATTGCAGAGCTCAACATCACCTGGAGTCATGCCTAGCTCTAGCATCCGGGATAATATTTGTTTCTGCAAACGCAATTGTTGATCCAACCAATTTTGTGATAATGGCCCGCCCCACCTGTAACACATACATTTCAGGTTGAAAAAACCAATAGCACACGCAAAGGATAGCAAATAAACCCATGAACAGGCTGTTCAAAAAGGACTATTCATGGATTGTTAAGCACATTAACTCCAGTCCTGATGGAGAGACACACTCACAAACATTGAATGCAAATAAATTCGAATTAAACCTTCAGTAAATTTAACATTAAAAAGGATGTCAACATTTCCCATATGCATCATTATCCACAAGGGTAAAACAATATGAGTGAAATAAGTGGTCAAAAGGGAATGCAAAAAGTGCGGGTTTCCAGTACATACGCATGTAAATTTCCCATGCGAGCCCATGCAAGGAAAGCAGGTCCACCGAAGAAGTCGTTTAGATCTTTCTTACTGATATTAAAATCCTACAAACAAAATTCATGGTCAAATCACACTGAAGCCAAACAATTAGACAAGAGACCGACGATGCTACTGTAGTATTTAATCAGAAACTCACAGTGTTTACACAAGAAAAAACTTGACAACATGAAATGGCTCTAAGTTTCTTGAGCTATATTATTCATGCTTCATGATCTAATATCTATTACATACATGCTTAAGCAGAAATACGAAGCATGCATGTAAGATTTAGTAACAAACTTTAAAAGTCAAGAAGGTGAGACTGTGAGAGGACTATTTTTACGACCACAGGACAAGGCATCCATGTCCTATTAAAAGAATATTTTTTTTAACAATAATTCTACGCAAGATAGTAAATTATATCCAAAAGTCACTAAAAGATCAGAGAAGAATCGATAATTATTCACCATGAAAACTTTCTGCCAAATGGCTTCTTGCCCGGTAAATGCTAAAGGCAGGTTAATCCCTTGAAGAGCCATCCAGTCTGTCTCTTTCTCCCATCTTTCCCAATCCCACCAAACAAAGGAATCTGCATAATATATCACACCACATACGATTTATTGATATCAGCCCTCCTGTTCAATGTGAAACGAGTTGAGAGTACCACATCTCGCAAAATTGTAAGTGAACACTGAGTATGAACTTTCCTCACTTCATAATAATGTTGCAATCCTGGTATATTTGTTCTTTTGAAAAACGAACTTTGAATGATCTAGAGATGTATTAAAACAATATATGGTGATAGAGTTTGGTATAAGTGAAAACTGGCAGAAAAAGTCTACACTTACAACTAGATGTAACAACATTTTGGTAATAGTTCCACGGAACCGGTCGCTGAATCATGACTCCCTCATCTTTTACAGGTGGGAGGGAGCCTGGATTGGGAATCGAAGCTATCTGGGCACCACCAGTCTTGTCCCAAGAAATATGAGCACCACACCAATACTTCAAATACCAATGGAGGCCAGATGCAAGTTCAACTCCTGTTGTGCCTTTAATCCTAAAAGAATATGCATCATTTACAAAAATAAAGCCACAAAATCAAAATGCAGATAGCTCATAGTATATCCCAAAAGAAAAAAGAAAAGTTTCATGAAATACTAACGAAGCCAAATTTCACATACATTATTTCAGGCCCATGCTTGCTTGATAGGTTGTAATTGGCTAAAATAAAGCAACTATGCCCATGACAAACATCCTGATATTCCAGATTGAGAGTCAGCTTAAATTAAGTATAACAGAATCAACACAATACTCAAAAAGACAAAGAAGGAACAAGTAAGCATCAGAGGATGCATTATCGTTTATTCAGGTAAAGGAACACAAAATGATATGTTGGAGACTAATTTGTGTCATGTTAGGATGAAATTGAGATTCTAATTTGGGTCATGTTCGTCACTATCATACAAAATCTTAAAGGTCCCGTCTTTTCTCATCAATCAAACAGAGAGACAGAAAGAACGCAAAAACAGGAAAATGTGCAAGCTATCTTGGAGACTTGTTTCAGGTCATGTTTGAATGAATTGTCAATTTGGACAATGTTCATAACTATTACACAGAATGTTGAGATTCCAGTCTTTTAGCAACACACACACACATAGAGAATTGTTAAAGAAAGCAAAAACATGACCATTAGCAAGCGTTGGCAGCAAAAATTCAGAACTCCAAAAATCAAACCTTTAACTATTTTCCAACATTTCTCACTTTACCCAGAAAACCATGATTCCCATTCAAGATAAAGCACCCAAAAAAACAAACTTTAACCGAGATTTTGATGGAAGATCAAACAGAGAAAAGAATAAATGGAGGAATTGAAGACACCCAGATGAATCAAACTAGAAAACTAATCAAGTAACACCTAAAAAAAGAAAAAGAAAAACCAACACACAAAAATTGATAATTTTTTCTAAAAAAAAGTAGAGTTTTTCTGAAAAAAAAGTACCATGGGGACAATCTTGAAGACAAAACTGGAAACATGGGTGGGAAGCAATCTGCTGAGAAGAGCTTGAGCAGCGGCTTCTTGGAGTGAAGCAGGAGCTCTATTGGAGTCCAAACGACGAAGCAAATGCTGAACTGCTTCTGGTTCTGAAAAAACGACAGGAACTAGCAGCAGACTCAGAATCAGCAAAAGGGTCTTCAAATTCGACATCTTCATTAGTCTCTCTTCAAGAGGATGACAGAGAGAGTTAATAAAAACTGATGAATCTTACGAAAGTGTTTCGCACCAAAAAGAAAAATGCCGGCACAATAGCATTAGATATGGTCATTTAGTCAGTGTTTGTGTTTGAGAATTTTACTACATAATAAAACTCCATTAACAAAGGTTTGGCTTTGAGCCTTTGAGTAAGGAAGATGGATTGTTGTGGAGCTGGATATAATTGTAGCTTTCCTAAATTCCAAGTTCCAACGTGCTGTCAGAAAGTCAAAAGCAAACTTTGCTACGTTGGACACTCACATAGGATTTTCCGTCTCATCCAGTGGCCGAGTCTGAGTTTTTTTAAAGATGCGTGAACTAGACCCGATTAGTTCGCTGATTTGAGTTTTTAATTCGAGTTGAGATATAATTTTATGTGAGAGTTTTTTACTGTAGTAAAAAAGTTAGATGTGATTGTTTGTGAGAGTTTTTTACTGTAGCAAAACTCGAATTCTAAACTCGAATTAGCGAAATGAACAGGACAAGAACTCAACATTTTTATAGATTCGATATTAGATTGATTTTGTGTAAAAAAATTTTATTACAGTAAACAAATTAAATGTGATATTTTATAAAAAATTTTCATTGTAGCTTATTATAGTAAAAGAAATTAAATATAATATTTTATAAAAAATTTTAACTGTAGTAAAATTAAAATTAAAAATTTAAATTGATAAAATGAACGATGACTAAATATTTAAAGTTTAGATATGAAAATTTTGTGTATTTTTATGGTATTATAGTTAATTTTTAGTTTACTTTACATTTAAAATTTTAACAAGAATATTTACTAAACAAATTAACAAGAATATATTTAAAATTCAAAATTTAAGGCAAAATTGAAATTTTTTGACAAAAAGTTTTGTAAAGATGACATTTAAAATATTTGAGGGGACAAAAAAAATAAATAAATAAAAACCAAATCTTTTAAAATTGGGCCTAAATAATAAGAGGAGCCTTTGGGGCAAAGGGGAGCTGCTCCCCCATGCCTAAGGCAGCTCCACCTTTCAAAATGATCCACATTCCCATCTTTATCCCGTCTTCAAAATGATCTCACTTTAGATGAGATGAGATAGGAGTAAAAAATTTTTTATTAAAGAGATCTTTTTCATACTCGTCATATTCTCTATGTAAGATAATTATATATTTTAAAATCATAGCAATTTTAAATAAACATTGATTGTAAATTTAAATCAAAATCAAATTACATTTTACAAAATAAATAATATGCAAATCAAACTTAATAATAAAGCCACAAAACATTAATTTTGTTTGAAAATAAATATTACATGTGTTTATTTAATAAAATATATAATATATACGCCATAACTCATGATAAGATTTTGGTTTAGTTTGGTATTATTTTTTTCTCTCAAAATTAGTTTCTGCTTGTAGTAGAAGCTGATTTTAGTGTTTGGTAAATCTCCTTAAAAGTGCTTTTTGAAGAATTTTTCAAGAATCTACAGCCAAAATCAGAAACAGTCTAAAGACAACTTTAGCTTTTAGATTGTACAGGTTTCAGCATAGTATAATTAATGAAACTTTTATAATACCCATAATACCTCTAATAAAATTTAAAATTTACAATATTCTCAATATAAAATTCAAACTCGTAATATAATATAATATAATAGTAATATTGTAACAAATAATATCATAATTATATTAATAACTCTAATATTATTATTTTATTATATAATATGAT
>NW_010361284.1:25764-37409 GCF_000414095.1 Morus notabilis | reverse complement strand
AGTTATTATTTTAATAATATTATTATATTCTATATCATAATTATATAATATATTATATAATAATAATTTTTTCTATTATATTAAATATAATAATAAATATATATTATTTTATAATTATATATATACATTATATTATAGTATAATATAAAATAGTTATAATTTTTAACTATTAACAGTAATTTAATCTCATAATTTATCAAACGCTATTACACTAATTTTAAAATCAACACAGCTATTATAATTATAGTTTATCAAATACTCAACTACTTTTTATAATAATTATTTATTCTTTTAGCACAACTAAAAATAATTTTTTTAAAATCTACAACACTACCAAATTAGGCATTTATCTTTATCTCCGTCCGTCCGATCCTCAATTATTATTCCTCATTCCCATCCGTGCGATCCCTGCCCTTACGGAGATTATTGCCGCCTCTACTCTCACCATAGACCACTCTACACGATAATGTTTTAGCCTAATGGGTCCCACACCTAAAGTAAGGTTACTTTTGGCCAATTGTTAGTGGAGTATTAAATACACTATGATTGAAAAATAATGATAAAAATAAATGATATTATTATTTTTAAACACTATTATGATAAATTATTACATTTTTAATAAAACTGATCTATTGAAAAATAATGATAAATTATTATTTTCTCTTTTTGGTCAAAACTATAACTATTATGTTTATCTTTAAAGTAGAGTAATGTTGTGGAAAAAATACTATTTATTACCATTCCAGCACTTGTGCATCGAAACTAGTTTGTTTACTGGTATCTAGAGGGTTGAGTGGGATGAGATTCAAGAAAAAATTGTGACTTCGATCTCGTATTGTATAAAAAAAAGTGTTTAATAGTATTTTTTTTCTTTCCTTTTTTAAACTTACCGCCAAATGAATTTGAACTCTACTTTAAGGTAGAATTTGATGAGAAATTAACGTTAAATAATACATCAATAACGTCCAACAGTAATTTCGGATCAAGTAATTTTATTTCTCGATGTCTTGTGGTTATGTTCTATTCATCTATTGGCACTTACCAATGATGATAAATAAAAATACTTTATATCATGTTTAATCAACTGATTATTTTTAATAGCATTAAGGAAAATATTTTAAAAATAATATTGATTTTGAATGTGTATATAATGTGAAGCATTTGCCTGGAAGATTAATCTTAGAAAGCGTAATGATAACAGAAGCTTTATTAATTATAGAAGGAAAATAGTCATCTTGATAGCAAGAGCTTTTATTCATTAGAGCATTAACAACTTAAACCTTAAGGAAACCCCTCTCCTTGAGGAGTTCAACAGTGTCCCTCAAACTCACTTCCAAAGGAGTGAAATTAATTCCCAAGCTTTCTGCTTTCTCCTTTGATATTTGGTATGTTAGCATGGCAGATTTGTCATCTTCACATCTGCAAAATTATGAGGATAAAAGCATGAACTAGTTTGTTGCTCAAGAAGCTTTATCACATATGACATAGTAAAATTCAATTACACGAGACTCTATGATATGATCACACATAACTCCTTCTTTTTTTTGTTTTCTGACTTCTGTTTGTTTTAACATAGATTCCAACGAAGCGGGGTTAAGCAAAAATTAGAGAGTCAGTGGGAGTTTTAAGGGACGTTTGGAAGGGGGATTCGTGCCATGATTCGCGGGGTTAAGCAAAAATTAGAGAGTCAGTGGGAGTTTTAAGGGACGTTTAGAAGGGGAATTCGTGCCATGATTTGAATCATGGATCATGGTTCGTGGCACGCTATAATATTTTCTCTTACAAAAAACACACGTAAAATGAGAATGGTTCTGAATAATAATTCTGAATCCATGAACCAAACGTTTCCTTAAACTTTGGGAGACAAATTGGACCCTTATGTTCAGGAGGTATAGATGAGATTAACTTACTTTTGAGGAATGCTTAAAGCGGGGTAAAGTCGTCTTAAAAGGTTCAAAGCCTCGGAAATGTGCACAACATTTCCAACTACACAACATCTTCCACTAGCTGAAGCAACTTCAAATGCTTGAATATGCGCCAACGCAACATCTCTGATATCAACAAATCTATAGACTGAGTTGGGAAATGTTTGAGCTCTTCCTACAAAAGAAAACAGAAGGTAAAAAAAAAAAAAAAGAAAGAAAAAATCAGCATACAGTTATCATTGGACCATTCTAAAGTGGTGGAAAAGCTTGTAAAACCCTCTGTGCCTTGAGATATTTCCCTAAAGAACATCAAAAATTTCAGGTCAGTCTTGAAAGGTTGATGTGTCCAAAGCCTTCTCTATTTCTACATTAGTAAGACATGTAAAAATGGGCCAGGCCAGCGGATGGAAAATGGGGCCCAGTTTGGCCGAATAGGCCGATGGGCCCTATATGGACCGAGCCTGGCACCGGCCCCAATGGCTGGTTTGTTAGGCCTGGCCCATTCTGAAAACTCTTACATTACTAGACACTTGGAAGTAAACAAAGTAAGCTGGTAATGTTCTGAAATGTACCATTTACTAGGTTCAGAATCGTCTCCACAGTGAGATTAAGTGTAGGCTGTAAGAAAGGACCAATCACAAAACCTGGATTTATAGCTACCAAGTCAATCCCATTCTCTTTTGCGAATTTCCAAGCAACCTCTTCAGCTAAGGTTTTAGAAAGCACATACCAAAGCTGGAGCAGTAAAATTCATCAATCTTTTGTCTAAGCAATACTGGACTTTTACATGAAGGAAAAACTTTCAATGGTTTATGATGGTAACAACGAAAACAAACAAAAAAAAAAAGGGATAAGTTGAGAAACAAAAATTCCATTCATGTCAAACTTCCAACCAAACTATTTTACCTGAAACCAAAGAAAGAATTAAAGTTTATTAGGGTCCTACAAGCTTTACCAATATGAATCAAACTAAACTCAACACAGTATTGGCTTTAAGTGTCACTTCTTCTACTTATCCTATAGCATATTCCTAGTATAATTATCCTTCATATATATAAGCCTTTGTAAAACTATTGAATTGGAAAAGAAACTAAAGATAGAAGTTGAAAAGTGATATAAAAAGCGCAAAGAAATCACCTTTGAGTTCTCACAGAAAGCGGGATCCGAAACCCAAGTCTCATCAACTAGTACATCTGGTGTGAGAGGTTTCCCATTGAACAAAACTGCAGTTATGGAAGATGTCAAAACAACCCTCTTTAGAGAAGGTACTTTTGTACACGATCTGAGAACGTTGAGTGTTCCCTTCAATGCAGGGTCAATCAGTTCAACCTGGTATATGGAGGAAATACTTGTAATTCTTCACTAAAATTTGAGGGGAAAAAAAAAACAAAGATTTTTTTATTATTTATTTTTTGTTTATAAAATTACATGAAGGGTTCAAAAGAAAATTGGCTAACCTGTGGATTAGTGGGAGAAAGATTCACAGGAGAAGCTGTATGAAAGACACATTCACATCCATCAACAACAGAATCAAAAGATCCTTCTTCCAACAAATTTGCTTCAAACAAATGAAGTCTTTCCTTAGCCCCATCAAGTGAAACCAAGTGTTCTGTTTTCTTTGGATCATCTGTGTCATACATAATCATCACAACTCACATGAGATTTAAAAAAAAAAAAACGCACTTGTACTATTATTGTTTGTGTTTCCCAAATTGCTCAATTTTTTTTAAAACAAGTATGAAGAAAAGAGTAAAAGAGAACTAACTGAGATCACGAACAGAAGCTTTGATAGTGTAACCGCGTTGAAGCAAGAGCTTGACAAGGTATGAAGCAATGAAACCAGAAGCTCCAGTTACACACACCACTTTTTCTGACCCACTCATCTTTTTGGCAGCTTAGAAAGAAGCTTCGGTGAAGTTAGTTTTTGTTTTGTAAGTTGAGATTTGAGTAGATGTTGAAAAATGACTCCTGGTGATTTCAATAAATGTTGCAATTGATTGTTTTTCAAGTACTTGGCACTTGGGAAGTTCGCCAGAATAACTATAGTACGAAATAAAGTCAGTAAAATATTATTTTTTGTACATTTACACCAAATGATTCATTTAAATTTTATTTATTTTATTAATTTAAATTTTTAATTTTTAATTTCTATCATTAAAATTTTTTAAAAAATATCACATCTTAATTTAAATTAAAAATTTAAATATCAAAACGAACGGAATTTTAATTGCACAATAAAAAAAAATTAGACTGAATTATTCCAAAATATTTTATAATTTTTAATTTTTATAAAATTATAAAAATAAATAAACCAATCTATTTAAGTTATTTTTAAAAAGAGCTCCTTTGCAGTTGGCATATTATTCGGCAAAAAGAAGTACAAACAAGTACAAACGGGAAGAAAGCAACAACAATGTCCGGTTCTTTTCTTTTATTTTTTTTAATTATTTTTATTTTTAATTACTGTAACAAGTACAAACAGGAAGAAAACAACAAAAATTTAAGAAGGAATAGCAACTAATTAGAAAACAACCTTTCGCAACGGGCAGGTTAGCGAAGATGTTGAAGATGACAAAAAACAGAAAACGACATCAAAAGGAAAAAACGGTAGAAAAATCTAGAGGACAAATATATAAAAACTACAACAAAAGTAGATGCACATCAAACGATGAAATACCAAAATCAACAACAAAGTCAACATAATGCACAAAAAAAAAGAGAAAAAAAAAAGTAAAAAACATACAAAACGACAACAAAACAAATAGAAACGACGTAAAAAATAAGAATAATATAATTAGGAACACGAGAAAATGAAAATACAACAACAATATCCATAAATAAGTTTTAAACTGAAATTGAAATCATACCCACACATTAGACCATCCCAAGACGACAAAAAGAAAAAAAAACATTTGAGGACGACAACAACAAAGAAAAACGACATGTAGAGAAAAAAAACAGTAATTTCTTTTTTTTTTTAAGGGAAAAAAACAGTAATTTCAGGCTACCACATTAAGAACGTAAACGACAATGAATTCAAAGCTGACATCAATAGGAAAAATATATAACATCTGAAAAGCAACAACGATGGAAGAAGGACAAAACACGTAATTAAAATGACAACTAAAATTGGCAGTTATGAATTATAAGAAAGGACGACAAAGCAAAAATATAAAGTGTAAGTTGGTAACATGAGAAAACACCCACTATCCCATAAACGACACTACTCTAAAATGTCAAGAACTTAAAGACGATACCAGTTGAAAACACATTAACCCAAAACGACAACAGGAGACGAGATTGGGAAAGACATTCTAACTTCAAAAGACGATATAAACTAAAGGCTGGATAGTGTTTTTTTTTCTTTTTTTTTTTTTAAAAAAATCTGAACTTGAGAAAAGATGGATTTTTCAATATAGTTTGTATCGGTTAGCTACGAATTGGCAGCTACTGGTCTGACAATTATATTATATTGTCACACTTGACATAGGTTGCGGTGTCATTGTGACAGATGGGCTACTAATTTAATTTAGTAGTGCAAAAATATGTTACAAAGGGATAGAATATATGTTGTTAGGGTTAAAATCCGCACCACGATCACGTAGACAACATTTAGAAAAATATAGTCAACTCCAATTGACTGAAGTTAATTGGAGATCAGATCGACTCAAGACGATTGGAGAAGACTGACGATAGGATGAGTGTAGAGACCACCACCGATATTTAAGGAGAGAGATTCCTTAGAGGCGACAAGGATTATCTCAGCTAAATTCTATATTAAAGGGTCACATCGGATCAATAATAAAGAGGAAATATCCCAAGAAGCCAATATGAAAACAAGAAAAGGAAAAATCAACTAAGAAAAATAGAAACTATCTAATCCAAGAGAAAAGGAAAATAGAAGACCTTCTCCTTAAGGGATGGAGATCGTGAATTAGACATCTTAGAACCCTCACATCACGGCTAGACTCTCTCTCTAAAACTCCTCATTCTTCTACAATTCTCACAGAAGCATTGTAATTGTACTATTTTCATTATATAGTGAAACCCTCAAGACCCCATAGTGGACGTATCTTGAAATTATCAGTGGAACCACTATAAATTCGTGTGTTCATTTATTTTTTCACACTTTACGTCATTCAAGCACTATATCGACTTATCATCGTGATCGCCACCTGAGAGACCATTAGTCCGCTAAATAAATTTAATTGTAGAATACGACCTATGTATATTTCAAAGAAATTATTTACAAATACCAATGTTATTAAAAAAATAACTCTGCTAGACAATTGTGATTCATGATTCTCGTGTTTTTATTTTTATTTTTATTAGATTCAGAATTTAATTTCAGTACTGTACAAAAAAAAATTATGTACTAAAATAAAAGGTAAACTTCTAATATGTCTATTAATAGAATTTTATTAAGTAAGAAGCAAGGCTTTCAACTGCCTTGCTTGGATTTAATTTTACTTGGCTCCCTAGTAATTTATCAACTGATGCCATTTTTTCTTGATATGTTTATTATTATTATTATTATTTATTCTTTAAATACACTAGACTCCGAAAGCCCCCTGCTTACATACGACATATCGTTTCACATATTTAATACAAGATATCGTTTTCATAATTTCAGTTTTTCTTTTACATTTCGTTTCTCCTTGGGACCATGTTGTGCTTGTTTCTATACGATGGTTTCCCTTTTTATTTTCTTAATCATACACACACACAGGTCGTTTCTTTTGCTGCAATGGAAAGAGTAAAGAACCTGCAAGATTTATATTAGGGAAATTGGGCCGGTGGCTTTTTTAACCACCTCTTTTTTATAAATGGTCGAATATTTTTATTTTATAAAAATGACTGTTTTATTTACAAGAGTCAATTAGTTGTTGATTTGTAGACCACATTAAATCAGTACTCTTGATAAACAGTCAATGAGTGATTAACCGATTCATTATTGATTTATTAATTGTTCACCATTAATAAACATGTATTTGTTAATTAAAATTGATTAATTATAAATTAATTTTAGTTAATTATTTATTAATTAATGTTGATTAATAATAAAAAATAATCGAGTTAATCAGTGAAAAAATAGAGTCAATCAGTGATTAACCGCTAAGTCAATTAGTAATTAACCGCTGAGTCGATCAATGATTGAACACTAAGTTAATAAAAACGGTCATTTTTATAATTTTGTAAAATTTCGGCCATTTATTAAAAATGTCCTTCAAAAAGGCTATTTGTCCTGAAATCTCTTTATATTACAACAATAAACTGACATATGAGCTAGCTAGTTAGAGTGGAGAAATTTGAATCGCCGCACTGATAACCACTCTTAACCAATTAACAAATTACAATATAAGGTCGGAGCAAGTGGAACAGAAAGGATACAAATGCTTCATTTCGGAAAAACTTTCATTCATCACAAGTCACACTAAATCTATAAAGATAATACAATCACAATTAAAAGTTGAGAAAACCCTTCCTCTTCAGACTTTCAACAGTGTCCTTTAGACTCACTTCCAAAGGGGTAAAGTTAGGACACAAACTTTTTGCTTTCTCCTTTGATACTTGGTGTTTCGGCAGGAGAGGCTTGTCATCTTCACATCTACCAACAATAATCACATGTCATGATGTGGTCAGTAAATTTCAGAAGTGAGAAACATAAGCTGATATAGA
Organism: Morus notabilis; assembly: GCF_000414095.1. NCBI lineage: Eukaryota > Viridiplantae > Streptophyta > Magnoliopsida > Rosales > Moraceae > Morus > Morus notabilis. The sequence continues at coordinate 29,805 of NW_010361284.1, read as the reverse complement.
ATGAAAAAGTAGTTAAGGACGCCACTGGTGCTAAGCGCAACCATTAATAGAAGGCAAGTCACACTCGTGGGTTCCATTCCATGCTGCGGAATTCACCTTCTATTAGTCGCTCAGCAACATCGGTGCCATATAGTGTTGTTTGATAGAATAAGATATCTATGTGTGTGTATGCATATAAAAGCTCCATTTTATATATCTTTTACAAAAGATAACTTACTTTCCAGGAATGCTTAGAGTTGGGTAGAGTTGTTTTATAATGCCGAGGGCCTCAGAAATGTGCACAACATGTCCAACTAAACAATATCTTCCACTGGCTGAAGTAACTTCAAATGCTTGAATATGTGCTAATGCCACATCTCTAACATCAACATACATATTCACTTTATTGGGGAACGTTTGAGCCCCTGAAACCAAAAAGAAAATGAAAAATTACATAACACAAATACTATATGTGACTAATTTAATAGTTACTTCAAGACAAACTAATTAGTTGGTTCTTTATAGCTTGAGTTGCCTCAATTACAATAAAAAAGATATACCGTTTATGTGATTTAGAAGCATTTCCACCGTCAGATTAAGAGTTGGCTGTAACAAAGGGCCAATCACAAGTCCTGGATTTATTGCGACCAAGTCAATCCCGTTCTCTTTTGCAAATTCCCAAGCAGCCTCTTCAGCTAAGGTTTTTGACAGCATATACCAAAACTGTAAGAGAGAATACAGATGCAAATTATTCTTCTCCATAAAAGACACTGCTCAAAAGTTACCAAAGAATCAGTGCTTCGTTGACTCTGCGGAATTTGAGTAAGTATGGAAAGCATCCGATTTCCTAATCCAAAGACGACCCGAGTTTAATTCTCGTGATAAGAAAATGTTCACACAAACATGGGAAGGCAGTTTTAATTTCGCCAAACGAATTATGAAACCGAAAATCTCTAGAAATTCAAAGAAAACCAGGGTAAATAATAAACTTACAAATAGATAAACAGAACTTAGGTTAAACACATAATTGCACACCTTTGATTTCTCACAGAAAACAGGATCTGAAAACCATGTCTCATCAACAACCACATCTGGCGTCAGAGCTTTCCCATTGTACGAAACCGAAGCCACGGAAGATGTTAAAACCACCCTCCTCAGAGAAGCAACATTTGTGCATGACCTCAAAACGTTTAGTGTTCCCTTCACTGCAGGGTCAATCAATTCTGCCTGAAATACAGATACATACACATGCACACATATACAGTCTTTATAAATTGATCAGTGATACATATTATCCAATTACTTACAGGCATTGACATTAGAAGGACTAACCTGTGGATCAGTGGGAGAGAGATTCACAGGGGAAGCAGTATGAAAAACACATTCACATCCATCAACAACAGCATCAAAGGATCCTTCTTCCAATAAATCTGCTTTATACAAATGAAGCCTTTCCTTGGCCCCCTCAAGGGAAACCAAGTGTTCCGTTTTCTTTGGATTGTCTGTGCCACAACATCAACAAACACAAATAAGACTTTTTTCAAATGGCAGAGAACTCAGACATGTCACACACATACATGATACACACACACATTCTGCTAGGAGATGGTAATATTTGTGGTGAAGTTCCAAAAGTCACAAGTTGGAAACCTAAAAGGAAGTGACAAGTGTATACTCCAAGTGTATGCAATTACGTACAAATCTTCGCAAAAAGCAAGGGCCCGTTTAGTTCACTGATTCGAGTTTTTAATTTGAGTTGAGATGCGATTTTATGTGAGAGCTTCTTACTGTAGCAAAAAAGTTAAATGTGACTTTCTGAGAGTTTTTTACTGTAGCAAAACTCGAATTGGTAAAATGAACGTTGCCCAAGATTCTTATCCTTTTCAATTGTGTCTTTTAGAGTTTAAATCTGGGTCGTTGCCTTGCCATATTTAAATGTCTATTAGATAACAAATATGAGTATTGAAACAGTGTGTTTCAATAGATGTATGAGTTAAATTTAAAACACTGAGTCAAAATGGCATGATTGTTGGAACAAACATGAAATTGGCTATAAACAACATCAATGGCATCCAGAGTAATCGTAATTCTATAAAATTACTATTTGCAGAATTTTGTGAGTTTGTTATTTCTCAGAAAGAACAACGCTTAATAGCATCTTTTCTGTTTTTCATTTTTCTCTTCAACACATTCATACATACAAACAAACATACGTACGTACATACATACATACATAGATCAGCACATACGCACACTCATCTATGTAGGCTTTAACCAGTCGATTCCTAATACGATTTATTAGATCTAAGGACTTATTATGTGAAATTTTTTATTATTATTATTTTTTTTTAAAGAAAAAAAGGCAATAGAGAAAAAGCACTAACTTGAGTCACGAAGGGAGGCTTTGACAGTGTAGCCACGTTGAAGCAAGAGCTTGACCAGCCATGAAGCTATGTAACCTGAAGCTCCTGTTACACACACCACCTTCCCTTCTCCGCTAATTTTCAACTCTTTGTCGCTCATCAGGTTTGGCTTTTTTTTTTTTTTTTTTTTTTAATCAGAAGTACTTGAAGAAGGATGGAATAGATTATGTGGTTGTCAAGCAAGAATTTTTTTATTATTATTATTATTATTATTATTTATTATTATTATTATTATTATTTTCAGAGCCATTGACTTGATGATTAATTATATCATATTATCAAACTTTGCTTGGGCAATCGTGTCAGTGTGACTAGATGGGATACTTAAATATTGTGCTGAACATTAATTTAAGTGCACATGTATAACAACGTGACAGAATATTCTATTTTTTTTATTTATAATAATTTGCAAACGCCACTATTATTTGAAGGAAAAAAATAAAAAAATAAAAACTCTATCTTAGATGATCTATTTTTGTCCTCTAGAATTTTCTACCGTTTTTTTCTTTTTGATGTTGTTTTCTGTTTTTTGTCATCTTCAACATCTTCGCTAACCTGCCCGTTGCGAAAGGTTGTTTTCTAATTAGTTGCTATTCCTTCTTAAATTTTTGTTGTTTTCTTCCTGTTTGTACTTGTTACGGCAATTAAAAATAAAAATAATTAAAAAAAAAGAAAGAAAGAAAGAACCGGCCATTGTTGTTGCTTTCTTCTACTTGTTTGTACTTCTACGTATTTGTTTTTTTCTTTTTAGAATCTTGAGTCTTGCTGAACCTTGATTCACATTCACATTCTACGGGCCCTGTAGATGTAAATATGCACATTAAACTGTGATTAATTTTTGATGTTCTTTATGTTTCTACATTATTATTATTATTAATATTTTTTGTTTGATTACTTTGACATTTTTACACATAATTATTATAGTTAATCGTCAGTGGTATAAAAAATATTAAAACACTCTCCGAAACACTTGCATAAAAAACACACCTTACACTAACTTTTTTTTTGGATTTAATACCGCAAATTTATAACGAAAATGTAGAATTCTCTAGAAAATTTATCTTTTTACTTTGCTCACTTATGACAACAATATGTTTATTTACTAATGCCGTTTTTCTTTTTTTTTTCTTTCTTTTTCTTTTTTAATATGACCATGATTATGAAATGAAACTGTCTTTTTAAACTTAAGGCATGTTTTTTTACAAAAATCAAATAATATTGGGCCTAACTCAATCTAACAAAACTGATTTATTATGGGAGAATTGCCCTCACCTTATTAAGTAGATTATGCCAATATCTTCAGCCAATGTGGGATTCTAATACGCCCCCTCACGCACAACGTGGACCATGCCTGTAATGACTGAGAAAATTCTAGACTTTAAATAATACAATTTATTTATTTAAGCCAAGGATTTTCCTAGAAAATATTATGTGACTGAAGGATTTATGGAATCAATATATGTATTCCTAAATTCTGTAGCAGATTTCATGTTAAGTTCATGTTTTCGATCAAGTAAATTCGATCGATAAATTCTTGCCGTACTTTAAGGCGGAATAATTTTCAGTACAAGTATAGTTTGAGAATCTTAATTTCAAGAATCTCCAAACACAGCATGATGTTAGCAGCGTAAAAAAAAAA
>NW_010361284.1:8270-13636 GCF_000414095.1 Morus notabilis | reverse complement strand
GCTCCACAAGGGAGAAAAAGAAAATAACAATAATTTCCTCCGACTCAAGGGAGGCATTCAAGTTATAATCACGGTGTCGTGGGGGACCTTGCAAACCCTCACGTTCCGATGATTGCGCGCAAGTGGTACGCGAGCACTCGGGCCCATCAGTAAGGAAGATAAGATAAGATAAGATAATAAAATTATGATAAGACATCATAATTAAGCATAATCAGCTCATGCATATTTATTCATGTGTACTTACAGTTATTTTGTGAGATATAGTTCCTACTTGCTGAGCGAAAGCTCAATCAGATATGTTCATGCTGTAGGTAAGAAACCTATCAGCAATTCTTGAAGGGCAATGGCGAGCGGTGGACGAATGGTGGAGATGGGAATGGATACCGCTCACGCAGTTATTTTCCGCCGTAAGTTTAAGAAAAATCATGTATATGTCTATATGATTCAAAAGTTTCAAGTATGTATGTTTAAAAAGTATACGTACATATGTATGTTAAGAAAACGAAGGTTGTAACTAACAACCCTAGTTTTGAGTATTTAAGTTTTAGAATGTTACAGTACATGCAACAAATAAATGAATTTTAAACATGACGATTTAAATGAGTAATTTTAGAAGGACTTTAAGATGTACTTGAATTTAAGATTTCTCACGAAATCCGTTTTAAAGTCAAATGAGATGGCCGATTGAAATGACTAGTTTTAGAAAATCTTTTAAAGAGTATTTAAAACAAGAGTTCAAATGCTATTCCATTTGAAGGATATTCCTAAAAGGTTTTATCTTAACTAAAATTAAGAAAAACTTTAAGAAATTTAGTGATTCACTTATTTGAAATTATTGTTACAAATTATGAAAGTATTCCTTCTTAGATAAAAAAAAAAAAAAAATGTTCCGCATATTTTAAGAAACCCCAGTAAGTACATGTTAAAGTTTAAGTTACAGTGGCGGCCTCATAGGAGGGTCGCCACAATGCCAAACCGCCGCGAATAAGTCGATATTAGGGGACCCAACATTGTAAAACTGAGCATTATTTGACCTCACCTTATTAAGTAGATCATACCAATATCTCCAACCAATGTGAGATTTTAATACATGTCGTTTCTAAAGTCTTTTCCCCCTGTCCTTTACATACGACATACGGTTTTCAAATGTTCCACACATTAACTTAACAGCTGCCCATCTCTAGTTAATTTGTCGTTTAAAAAACGCCGCCCCAAGCTCAACAAATAGGATCCGAAGGATGAAGAAGGTAAAACACCAACGAGCATCACCATTAAAAGCGTTCCTAATGAGAACAAGAAATTGGATTCTCAAAACATTCAGAGAGTTGAACAGTTCTTTGCTTTGACTTAAGAACATGGACGACAATGAATTCGAAAGGTGACATATACCATCAAAACGACAACTAAAAATGACAGATGGAAAAAAAGAAAAACCACACGTAAAAACGACAAGAGTACAATACTATCAAAACGACAACTAAAAATGATAGTAACGGATAATAAGACAACTAAAAAAAATATCGATTGCAACGTGAGAAAACAACAACTAAACAGTAAACGAAACTAACTCTATCATGTCAAGAACTTGAGGAAAAAAAATGGCATTAGAAAACGACATCAGTTGAAAACACGACATATACCTTGAAAACAACAACGAAAGTATAATGTTGGAAGTGGGAAAGCTTTTCGGAGGAAAACTACTTGTTGAAGTAGTGGATCCCCTAATGCTTATTCTTAGAGTCTACAGAACAACTTTAAAACAGAATTCTTTTGTCAAGTCAATTGAGAATTTACAATTATGACATTTATTTCATGATCTTTTTACCAAGTTTCGATTCAACAACCCCATGTTCTAACGCAATCAAGAAATTAAGCCACCTTATGAGCTAGTAATTAGCTGTAAAATATAGATTTAAATTACCATGTTCTTACACAATTGAGAAAATATTTCGGTAATGGAGATCAGTGGACCACAAGGATAAAGATCTTTAATTTTTCTGCAATTACTTATTCAAGAATTTTCTGTCAAGGGAAAAACTCAAAAGTTGAGAAACCCCTTTTCCTTAAAGCTTTCAACAGTGTCCCTCAAACTCACTTCCAAAGGGGTGAAGTTAATTCCCAAACTTTTCGCTTTCTCCTTTGAAACTTGGTACTTTGGCAAGAGAGGCTTGTCATCTTCACATCTGCTGGTGCCAAGTCAGCAATGAGAAAACACAAATCTTGGTTTTATATAATCCGATATATGATTGGTTATAGTCTAAGAAAAAATAGTACTGAAAAGAAATGCTAATCCAATACAAATTTTTTCTACCAATGGAACCAAGATCACAGCTTACTTTTCGGGAATGCTCAGAGAGGGGTAGAGTCGTCGTAAAATATCGAGAACCTCAGCAATGTGGGCGACTTGTCCAGATAAACAGCATCTGCCACTAGCGGAAGCAACTTCAAATGCTTGAATATGTGCTAATGCTACATCTCTAACATCAACAAGCCCATGGACTTTATTTGGGAAGGTTTGAGCACCTGTACCACAAAGTACCACAAAGTTTTAAGAATGGTGGAAAAATAGGTGATTAGAAACCCTGCAGGTTACTTAAAGAAACTATAAATACTTGTCAAAGATTTTCTAGACTAATTTAATTGTTTCTAGTTACTGGAAGCAAACTAAGTAAGGCTTGCCCCATTTGTGGTGCTTTTAGAAAAAGTTCTACTTTTACATATAGCAAACGAAGAAGTACAAGCAAAACTACTAACAAGTTAAAAAATTTTAGCTTCTCAAGATAACTGCAAAAGTACACCGGTGTCGTAAAAACGCTTTCCTACACTATTTGCATTGTGTGATGGGCAAAAGCCTTTTGGCCGGAGACTCCAAAAAGCAATATTTGAAGTACTGGCACCTAATTTGATTCTTTCGATTGATCTTGAATTGCCTTAATTGTGATAAAATGGACAAGCTGCAGAAGATTTACCGTTTAGTTGATTTAGAATATTCTTCACACTGGGATTAAGAGTTGGCTGTAACATAGGGCCGATCGCAAGTCCTGGATTAATTGCAACCAAGTCAATCCCGTTTTCTTTTGCGAATTTGCAAGCGTCCTCTTCAGCTAAGGTTTTCGCAAGCATATACCAAAGCTGTAGGCAAGAAGATAGGTAGATGCAAATTATACTTCTCTCTAAAAGATTTATCACACAGTCAAAGAAAAATTCCAACTTCCTAATTTAAATTATAGGCAAGAGGCTTAAGTCTTAACAATAACATCTAACTTAACATGTCATAGAGTACTAGGGACCTGTTTATCTACTTATTTTACAAGTATGGAAGGCGTCCAATTTCCTGATCCTAGAAGACAAAAGGGGGTTTACTAATTCTCATTAGAGAGACAGGTTCAAAGAATCATATATGGGAAGGTAATTTCTTTGTGGCTATACAAATTAAAAAACCGAAAAATCTAGATTTTGAAGAAAGACAGACTAAAAGAGAAACTTGGAAAGAGATAATCAGTACTAAATTAAGCACTTTATTCCACACCTTTGACTCCTCACAGAAAACAGGATCTGAAAACCATGTCTCATCAATAACAACATCTGGCGCAAGAGGTTTCCCGTTGAATGAAACCGAAGCCATGGACGACGTTAACACGACCCTCTTTAGAGAAGGAACCTTTGTGCATGACCTAAAAACGTTTTGTGTTCCCTTCACTGCAAGGTCAATCAGTTGATCTGCCTGAAATATGGAGAACGTTATATATATACATATACATATATAAATATTGATATATATATATATATATAATATATGAATGTATGTATAATTGAGTGATTCACGTTGTCAAATTACTTGAAGGCATTATAAGGTTAGAAGGACTAATTAGCAACCTGTGGATCAGTGACTGTAGAATATGCAGGACATGCTGTATGAAAAACACCTTCACATCCATCAACAACAGGATCAAAGGATCCTTCTTCTAATAAATTTGCTTTGAACAAATGAAGTCTTTCCTTAGCTCCATCTAGTGAAAGCAAGTGTTCCGTTTTCTTTGGATCATCTGTACCATAACATAAGATGGGATAAAAGAATGGGAGGAGATAAATAGCATTTTTTTTTTTGGTGGAATAAAAATAAAGGGCTCTTTACATATGTAGCAAAATTTCAATTATAGAGTTTAAGTATAGCAAAATTTTTAAAATATTATAAGAATAGCAAAATTTTGATATCATTCAAATAATGAATATATCATTGTATAGTACAAAATGTGACGACATTATGATAATAACTGTATCATTTTTGTTATATTTATAATATTTTGAAAATTTTGCTAAATTTCAACTCAAGGTATGGAATTTTGCAATGTAAGGTTAAAAATTTGGATAAAGTTAGTAAAAATAGCAATAAATTTGGGACCCCTTGCCTCCAACTTATCCCATGACTGATTTTGGTAAATTCAGGTAAATCCTGAATTTTATCCCATGATCAAGTTTGATAAATATGATATTTAACTACTAAATTTTGGATTTACACAATGATCAAATTTAGTAGATCCGAGAATTACCAGATCATTTTTTATGAATATCTACTAATTTTCATTTTATATATGTACATAACATTTACTAATTTTCTAGTTAATAAATTTATTAGTTATAAATCCCTACAAATATTCTTTCATAATAAAAAATCATATTCATTAACAATTATAGTACATGTCATTTTCTACCAAAACATTCAAAACTAGACTAAAAGAACATAGTTACCTGAAATTATAATTTATCATAAAAAAACCAACACTATTATGCGGAGGTTGATAATAGGATTTATTTGATTTAAGGATTTATTTTTCATCTTTTCCTTTCAGAAAATAGACAACAACCAAAACCTAGAATCTAACAACAATATTAGTGAAAAAAAAAGTACTTATAGGGAGAAAGAGTAAAACAAAAAAAAGTAGTAGTTAATGACAAACTGAGGTAACGAACTGAGGCTTTGACAGTGTATCCACGTTGAAGCAAAAGCTTGACCAGCCATGAAGCTATGTAACCAGAAGCTCCTGTTACACACACTACCTTCCCTTCTCCGCTCATTTTCAACATTTTTTTTTTGGCTCAGTTATGAATTTTTTTTTTTTTCTTTCTTTCCCTTCTTGTTATGAGAACTTGGAAAAGCGATATGGAATATATTCTGTATGGTTCACTCGAAAGTAAGAATTGAAAAATAATAATATGATAATTATATTATAATATTGTCTCACTTGAGATGTGGCCATGTGGGTAGTTGTGCCATTGTGACAAATGGAGCTGCTTTTTCTTATTATTATTATTATTATTATTATTATTATTGTTTTATTTTATTTTATATTATATTATATTATTAT
>NW_010361284.1:3922-8207 GCF_000414095.1 Morus notabilis | reverse complement strand
AGTTTCAGTTTTTTTATTAATTTTTTTTTTATTGTCGATGAGTGATAATATATATATATATATATATATATATATATATTAACATGACGACATGTCGTTTTCACAAAGTCATTTCTCCTGTCGTTTTCACATATACGACATACCGTTTTTTAGTTGTTAGATACAACATGCCGTTTTAATCATGCCAGTTTGTCTTCAATACTTCTCTCCTAGATGTCACCTGTGGTTGTGGCTCATCCAACCTTTTCCTTTTCCGCGTCATGTTGATCATGAAAGCATGTTGGTACTTGTTTCTACAAGATCGATTGTCCTTTTTAAGAATAAAAATGCGATTAAAAAGAAGTTACAATGTAAGGTTGGAACAAGTACTAGAGCATAAAGGATGTTTCATTTTGAAACAACTTCTACCAATCACAATCCACAATATTTCGGTCAATACATAGTCACCTAAAAGTGGAGAAAACCCTTCTCCTTTAGGCTTTCAACAGTGTCTCTCAGAGTCACTTCCAAAGGTGTGAAGTTAGCACACAAATTTTTTGCTTTCTCCTTTGATACTTGGTACTTTGGCAAGGGAGGCTTGTCATCTTCACACCTACCAATAATGAAACCATTACTTTTGTCTGCTTAATTAAGAGATTTTGTCACGCGTTGTCGGTAAATTTCAGAGTTGAAAAACATCGATAACTTACTTTTCTGGAATGCTTAAAGCGGGGAAGAATCGTCGTAAAACGTTGAGAGCCTCATAAATGTGCACAACATGCCCAACTAGACAATATCTTCCACTGGCTGAAGCAACTTCACATGCTTGAATATGTGCTAATGCTACATCTCTAACATCAACAAACATATACACTTTATTAGGGAACGTTTGAGCTCCTGCAACCAAATGAAAATTAAAAATTACATGACACAAATATTATGTAGAACTAATTTAATAGTTACAAGTTCACAAACTAATGATCTTTATATCTTGAACTGCCATAATTATAATAAAAAGAACTAGCTAGATGCTTAAGATATACCGTTTATGTGATTTAGAAGAAACTCCACAGTGAGATTAAGAGTTGGCTGTAACAAAGGGCCAATCACAACTCCCGGATTTATTGCAACCAAGTCGATCCCGTATTCTTCTGCAAATTTCCACGCATCTTCCTCAGCTAAGGTTTTTGAAAGCATATACCAAAGCTGTAACCAAGAAAATAGATGCAAATTTTATACTTCTCTCTCAAAACAAACACTATAGCTATAGCTTTCAATGAAATGCTTGACTTATTATAATTGTCAAAGTAATTAAAACATGAATAGGAAAAGTAACTGATTGTTCTGAAACTAGAATAGTTGAAAAAACATGAGTCTAGAACATAAGTTGCACGCCAAACTTAAAATGTAAGATCCTAAAAAGCCTAATCTTAAAAGAAACAGAGCTACAAACTACATCAAACTTAACACGTCATAAGGGAATTGCTTTCTACGTATGTTACAGAATATTATAGAATCCAATATAGATCAAAGAATCGGTTTATTTATTGACTCTTTCCAGATTGGAGTCCTTGTAAGTTATAAGTTGCAAAAATAATCCAATTTCCTTATCCAAAAAGGGAAAGGGAGTTTAATTCCCATTATAGTGAAATGTTCAAAAAAAAAAAACATGGGAAGACAATTTCTCTTTGGCTATACATATATAAAACAGAAACTTCTAGAAACCATAGTAGTACTTATGACAAATAAAAGTAAGACTATTCAAAGAATTAAAAACAGATTATGAAGTAATCTTCGAAAAGCGGTAAATCAACACATAAACACACACCTTTGACTCCTCACAGAAAACATGATCCGAAAACCATGTCTCATCAATAATAACATCTGGCGCAAGAGGTCTTATATTGAATGAAACTGAAGCCATGGAAGATGTTAAAACCACCCTTTTTAGAGAAGGAACTTTTGTGCATGACCTCAAAACGTTCAGTGTCCCCTTCCCTACAGCGTCAATTAGTTCTGCCTGAAACTTAAGGAATGTATAAATAGACACACACACATACGTATAGATGTATATAAACTGAGTGATATATAAAATATCCAAATTACTTGAAGGCATTAAGCTTACAAGGACTAATTAACAACCTGTGGATCTGTGACTGTAGAAAATACAGGACATGCTGTATGAAAAACACATTCACATCCATCAACAACAGGATCAAAGGACCCTTCTTCCAATAAATTTGCTTTGAACAAATGAAGCCTTTCCTTAGCTCCATCTAGTGAAACCAGGTGTTCCGTTTTCTTTGGATCATCTGTACCATAATTAACATAAATAGAAAACTTGATTTCAAATGACAGAGAACTCAGATATATGGGGTTAAAATTATTAGGAAAGAGTTGAAAAACACCAATATATTCTGTGAAATATTTTTAAAATGAAAGAAAATAAAACACAATGTGAAGATTAAACTTCCAATCTTGGATCAAAGATGAACAAACAAGAATCAAACGAAGAGGACAAACACGATTTACTTGGTACGGATTCGCAAATCCTACATCCAAGGGAGGGTTATCAACCCTAGCCAAAATCCACTATCAAATGCCTTGAATTTACACACTCAGTACTCACAGAATGAATCACACACCAGCTCACAGTACAAGGAATTTTCTCAGGAAACAAACAGAGTACAAATGACAAATCTGTTACCCCTCAAGTAATCACCAGGTACTTGCTTTAAAAAAAAAAAAAAAACCTAATCACCGGGTACAGATTTAAGGAATTAACAATATACACCAGTAGCCAATTAGGAATTGCCACGTCACCTAACTAGTTATACTTATAACAGAATCAATTAGAGACAATCTCTAAACACAATACATCTACGGATCAAAGAAAGAGACAATTTACTGGTGAGGAGCAGTACTAGCAATCGGCCTCATACATTTACAAATGACCAGAATCAATTTGAATAACTACCTATAAAAATAGTCAACGATCAAAGAAATTCCAAATTGAAACAAATCACTGAATCAGATTGAATTCCAGAAAATCAACCACAATATGGATGGAAACTGAATAAAACGTAAAAGAAAAACTTCTCAATTTTGTCTAAATTGATTAAAAGTCATGGATTGCTCATAGGAAAATGAACAAGTACAACAAAAATTCAAAACCCAGAATCCGAAAAGTGAAGAGACTGCTAATTTAGAAAAAGTAATTAGGAAGATGTTAATAAGAGTTTTTTTTTTTTAAAAAAGAAAAAAAGAAAAAAGATGTAGCAATTATTAACTGAGGTCACGAACTGAGGCTTTGACAGTGAAACCTCTTTGAAGCAAGAGCTTGACCAGCCATGACGCTATATAACCTGAACCTCCGGTTACACACACCACCTTCCCTGCTCCACTCATCATCTTCAATTAACCTTCTGCTGTGGCTTTTCTTTTTCTCTTTCTTTTTCGAAACAAAGAAATTTGCAGGGTGTTGAAAAGCGATGGAAGATGTTAATTAATATTCTGTACTTTGGTTTAAGTAATAATTGCAGATATTGACTAGGTTTTTACCCGCTGTAAAAAGTTGATAATTTTTACATGGATATATAAAAAGTTTTTTACCCTCAAATTTGTATGGCATTTTATCCGTTTTGTTTTATTTTAATTCATTATTATTATTATTATTATATAAAACATGTGCTGCCGATAGATAGCTCTATTAAAAAAAAAAAAAAAATAGAAAGCTCCTTATTCGCTTTCTCACAAGATTGTCGTTTACAAACATGTCCTTGTATTTCGTTCGTTTATTTATTTTTATTTTTCAAATAAATGTGATCCAATATGGTTTGGAGCTCCTCTGCTGCTATAACAATATTGATAAAGAAGTTAAAAATACTAACATTACTCTTTTTGTTACTCGCATTCATTGTTTGACATGTGAACTCTATTAACATGAGATATTATTATTTGAATAGAAAATGAGACAATACAATTCATATATCAAATAATAAATGTAGAGAGTGACAGGAAGAGTGGTACTAATATTTCTCGAATTAAGAATTACATGGTGGTTGTGGTATTATCCAACACTCTTGCAGTTTACGGCTATATTGTAGCGATCCTCTTTTGAGGCCGCCACTGTAACTAACCTTTTTACTTGTACTTACTGAAATTTCTTAAAATTTACGGAACATTTTTTTTTTTTAAAGGTCTTATAATAAACATAAGATACAAAATTGCTTTCTTAATTAAAATATTTAAACCTTAACATATCTGTTTCAGAATCATAATTAACAAAACTATTTATAACATAAAG
>NW_010361284.1:0-906 GCF_000414095.1 Morus notabilis | reverse complement strand
AGGAATTACTTTATTCCTTAAAGTTTTCTCCTCGCGAGCCAAGATCTGGACTGGTTTATCTTCGTAGGTGAGGTCCGCGTGGACTTCGACAGGTTCCTGGTGCAACACATGCGACGGATCTGTCACATATTTCTTCAACATCGATACGTGAAAGACGTTGTGTACAGAAGCTAATTCTGGCGGCAATGCTAGTCTATATGTGACTTTTCCAATCCTTTCAAGGATCTCAAAAGGTCCTATATACCTCGGACTGAGCTTCCCTTTCTTGCCGAATCTCATTACCCCTTTCATCGGTGCCACCTTCAGAAAAACTAAGTTTCCTGCCTGAAACTCCAGTGGCCTGCGGCGTTTATCCGCGTAACTCTTCTGGCGACTGTGAGCTGTATCTAACCTTTCTCTGATAAGTCTCACATCCTCTGTGGTTCTCCTGATGAAGTCTACTGTTTCAAGGTGCTTCTCCCCTGGTTCGTACCAGTGAATTGGGGACCTGCATCTTCTTCCATATAGAGCTTCGAAAGGTGCCATTCCTATTGACGCGTGATAGCTGTTATTGTAGGAAAACTCTATCAAGGGTAACTTCCTATCCCAGTTTCCCTTGAAGTCCATGACACATGCCCTCAACATATCTTCTAGGGTCTGGATGGTCCTTTCAGATTGGCCATCTGTCTGCGGGTGAAAAGCCGTACTGAACTTTAGCTTAGATCCCATTACGTCGTGTACATTTTTCCAAAATCTTGATGTGAAGCGGCCGTCTCGATCCGAAATGATGGATTCTGGAATTCCATGCCACGCTACTATCTTGGACACGTAAAGTTCAGCCAACCGCTCAACAGAATAACTGAGTTTGATCGGCAGAAAGTGTGCTGATTTAGTCAATCGATCCACGATCACCCAAATCGCATCGTT
>NW_010361283.1:0-473 GCF_000414095.1 Morus notabilis | reverse complement strand
ACCAAAATTTTTCGCCCTTCCCGGGGTGGTTGTAGAGTGTGAAGAGAGCAGCGATCTAACGGCTGATGGGCCTCGTTTCAACACCAAATGTTCTCGCCATTCTAGTGGCGGTGGTAGGGCGCGAAGAGAGTATAACGTCTGATGGGCTGGCCCCGTTACGACACCAAAGGTTGTCCCCGTTCCCGTGGCAGTTGTAGAGCACGAAGAGAGCTTCGATATGACGGATGATGGGCCCCGTTATGACACCAAAAGATGTCGGCGTTCCCGTGGTGGTTGTAGAGCGCAAACAGAGATTAGATCTATCGGTTGATGGGCGCCGTTACACAACAAAAGTTTTGAGCGTTCCTTTGGCCATTGTTGATTGCGAAGAAAGCTTCGATCTAACGGCTAATGGGGCCCGTTACGACACAAAAAATTTTCACAATTTCGTGGCGGTTGTAGAGGGTGAAGAGCGCTTTGATCTGACGGAATGT
>NW_010361282.1:65664-67897 GCF_000414095.1 Morus notabilis | reverse complement strand
TTGAAATTAATTCTAGACTAAACAAATTCTAAATTTAACTTTCCTGCGTGAGAAATAAACATTTCTCACATTTTATGCCTTTAATAAACCGACCATCCATAAAGCAAGAGCCAAAAAATAATTTTTAACTTTTCTAAGGACCTTTTTGTAAAATTCAACAAAATATCCTAAAAATATCTTTCCTTTTCTACTCCTCCAAGTTTGGCCGGCCACCTTGCATGCCATATGCATCAATCTCAGCCACACATCAATTTAATTACTTTAAATCCAAGCCATCCATTTATAATAATTATCTCATTTCTCTTCCATTTCATTTCCTGTCCGGTGTGTGTTTTATCTGCGTTTTTCAGACAATTGGTCAACTTAGTCAACCTTGATCATTCTTGACTAAATTTTTAAGGGCAATGTTTTGGTTGACTATTAGTCAACAAATTTTGACTTGGTTAACTCAAATCAGTCGAAAACCCAATTTTCTCAGTTTGGCCTTCTGAACCCCTTTTTCGTCTGTTTTTTCGTTCCGATCGTTTCTAAAACCCTAGAATTGATGTCTTTCAATTCTTTTCCATTTCTTAAACTTATCATTCATGTGTTTACCCACTTGTGGGCTTAACACAACATTCCATACTTCTTTCTTAAATATAGTCTGAAAATCGGTAACTGGATCGTAGTTCAGAAATTTCTGAACTTTAGCTTATAACTTGCTATTACATACTTATACTTATCATAACAGTATTCATATTAATGATACAAAGGATTCTAAAAAATATTATCCTATACAATAATTTTGATAAATTTCTCAGTCATGACAGTTATCCTCTCAGCAGCCATGGCCTCTCCTTTCGTCTCTAAACTCTTCCAGCCAGCCTTCTTGGATGAGTCTTTCTATCTCATCCCTCAGATCCATGTATTCATTGGTATTGTGGCCGACGTACTCGTGAAATCTGCGGTACGTGTTTTGGTTTCTTTGATTTGGGTCTGACATCACGGGTTCTGGTAAGCACAATATATTCCCTTTGCCGATCTAATTAAATACTTCTTCCACTACAACGTGGTATGAGTCGTACCATTGGAATGGGCGAAGCTTCCGGTTCTCCTCTTGCCTAAGCTTCATCGCTTCTGAATGACTCGACGTCGATGCGACTTGCTTATCTTCGCTTACACCACCTCACCATTTCCAGCTGTCCTGCTTTCCCGACGTCGACTCCTGCTCAGTTCCTTTATTCCTGTTGGATTTGTGCTCGGGGTCATTTGCTTCAGCCTCCTCAACCTTGATGTATCCTTCTTTTCTTGCAAAAAATTCTTTGTAGGTGGCAGGCGGCTGGCGGTTCAGGTCGCGCTTAAATGGGGTATTTTTCTTCATACTAGATAATGCCCCTATCAAAGCCTCTCAATCCGTCATGTCTATGGTAGCAGCAACCATTCTTTCACTATACGTTGCCAACCACTCTGTCAGTGACTCATTTAGTTTTGGGTAAACTATTGTCAAATTTTGCTTTGGCGGGACGTACTTCTTTACCCCGATGAACTGGAGGGAGAAGGCTTGTCACACCCCGAAGCTGGAGTCAGTGATGTGGAGGCTGGATTTAGAGTAATAATCAAAATCTAAAAGTAAAGTATTAAGAAAATTCCAAAACAAGCCTCCGCGTCGTTGAAAATATATTAGAAGGCCCACTATTTGGCTGGAAATAAATTACAAGAAAGTCACGGGGTCGCCCACACTTTCTACATCATTCAGGGCTTCACCCACAGGATATGCAGTATTGTACATACATAAACATGTAAATAACATTACAAACATCAACCACAGTCTAGAAATCAAAATATTCAGAGTTTACAGGAGTTACAATTCTTACATTCGTAAACAGGGAGGATGATCACCATCCTCACCAAATCCGGTGGTAGCAACTAACTCAGCTACTCCGCACTGCTCTTAGAGTCGCCTGGGAGGGGTTAATATTTATAAATAGATAAAACGTGAGCGAAAGATTTATAAAACGTGAGCGAAAGGCCCAGTAGGATGAATTTTTAAATAGCTTTATAAACAAGTAAACAGGGAGGATGATCACCATGCTCACCAAATCCGGTGGTAGCAACTAACTCAGCTACTCCGCACTGCTCTTAGAGTCGCCTGGGAGGGGTTAATATTTATAAATAGATAAAACGTGAGCGAAAGGCCCAGTAAGATGAATTTTGAAATAGCTTTATAAACAAGAAAATAACTGTGCCAAAACTC